>NW_026918819.1:0-14913 GCF_032062105.1 Saccostrea cuccullata | reverse complement strand
TACAGATTGTGGTAAATCATTATATTAGAATAAAAATCGCAATCAAAATCTTATCTCATCTCATCAAGAATTGGACGGAAGACCCACTCGTTGCTCGCAACGAGATCTCATCTAGTTATTATTATTATTCTTTTTTTCATAGTTAGGGCGATATCTCAGCTGTGCGTGGACGGATTTTAAAGATTTTTACAGGGATGATGCATCATGATAATATCTCCAGACGTGTTTTTTTATTTTTTCAGAATTCACCTTCGTCCGCGATTTTTGGGGATTTTTGTATTTTTTAAAAGGCATTTTGTCCAGCAGTTTTCTCGAGAACGGCTAAAGATATGAAAGTGAAACTCACTGAGGTGATAGAACATCAAACTCCATTATGGGGAACGGCCTTTATTTCTCGTCGTCGGCACTTCCGGTCGCAAACGGAAGTGAATTCAAAAAGTCCCATTTTTCAATTTTTTTGTTTTTCAATATTTTTCTTTAGAATTTACAGGGTTAATAGTGTGTCTTCTGAGAATTCTAAATATGTGTTTAGTATCTTGATGCGTGCATATATTGAAAAGATATAACCAAACCAAACTTTCTCCTACCGTCGAGGGTTCGAATCCCGCTGTGGGCGTTTCAAATTTTTTTTCTTTGTTTCTGTCTTTTTTCAGTTTCAAATGACTTTTATATCTTTAATATCACGTATGGAATATTTTGCCGATTTTTAAAAGCTATTTTTTGAAATATTTGAGGAATACCTGTAATTATCATGATGTATGTTGAGAGACTGTTGTGAATAAACGTAAGCAAAAAATACATTCTGAAATCTATTTCATGCACTACTAAGTCAGAAACGTACTGACATTCCCATTTTTTACTGACAAACTTAGACATTTACTGACAATGTGCTGTCGTTACTGAAAAACTTAGACAATTACTGACCCTTTTACTGCCGGTGCTGATAAACTTAGAAAAGTGCTGACAATCTTAGTCGGTGCTGAAAAACTTAGACAATTACTGACCCGTTTACTGTCCCTGCTGAAAAACTTAGACAAGTGCTGACATTTACTGATAATTACTGTCCCTATTGTTCTCGCTCTCGGGGAGGCTGCAGTGGTGTGAAAATGACTGTGTGTTATACTTTGTATTTAAAAACAGTCTTATAATAATTTTTGATGAAAAAAATCCCTGGCAGTTATTATTTTTTTAATCTAAATATTATTGTTATCTGTAAAATAATTCAGAATATGAATTGAAATTAACTATGCGTAAATCAAGTTTAAATTTATGTGTTGAATATATCTATCCCTGTTCAATTAAAGAATTAAAATTAATTAATCATCAAGTTAATTTTCATCTATTTATTTCTTTGCAGACAGATATCTGACTTTAATGTAAAGTCCCCCCCCCCCCCTGTTTTCACGATCGGAAAGTTGTATCAATTTTCTTTTCACAAACAGGACAGATGTCTCTTGCTAAAAAAGGAAATCTTCTAAATATTGAATAATTACTGATAGGTAATTCAGTTTCCTAATTTTCTCGGACATATCTGTACAAGTCATATAATTATATAACGTGAAGCAGTCACCCATCCAAGGGTTAAACAGGCTCGCCGTTGCTTAACTTGCCTGAAATAGAGGGAGACTCTACCGCATCACCAGAAAAGCTAGCTCACTAGCGAAGCAGTATAAGTTCCTTATATACTGTCCGCTACAATTATATACCCCTGTTCAAGATTTCCGGTTTCATTTGCTCATACGGGAGTTCCCCTATTGAACAGTGCAGTGTTCAATATATAAACTTGTACTATGCCTTGTTAATTTTGTAACTTAAAACATTATATCTAAATGAATGGTTGGTTGATCGATTACGCAGGGTTCATAAGTACTCAATATCTGTAAGTCCGAGACTAATAAATAATTATCAGACTAGTAATAAAAATTCATGTACTAGCAATTATAGTAATCTTACGGAAAATATTTATATTTACTAGGTCAGCGGTAAGACTAATATTGGCAGTAGCACCATTTTTCTCCAATATTTTTCTTCTCTCTCCCTCTCTCTCTCTCTCTCTCTCTCTCTCTTAAAGATACAAACAGTATTGACACTTTAAGTTACTTAAATACTTGACAAGTGCTCCGTTTTTTCACATTGCCGAGGGGGTTAGATCACTATTTAGTTTTTGAACTTAATTTTTAAGTATTTTTTAATCATGATTCAATTTTAACAAAAATATTACATGTTTCATAACTTCCAATTTCCTCCTGTAGCTCTCGGTGAATTGGAATTAATTTAATTTTATGTGCTGAAATTAAATTTCATCTCATTAAAGTAGGTAGGCATAGGGGGTGTTATGATGTTAACGTAATAAAAAGGCAGAGGGCGGACTTGACAAGTAAACTATTTTACGAAGTAGTGAAATTGGAAGTCATTAGTCCGTCGAACCAGTGCTCACAAATATTTATTCCGAACCCTCTAGCATACATGTATAACCCCCCCCCCCCTTACACACACGTTACATGAAAAAATATCTAGTACACCGGTACTTGAATATGAATTTTATAAAAATGTGCAAGTTTTTTGAATGATGCAAATTTCTTTGTCCATTTGATCAATTTATACCCGTAATCATTATTTATTTGATTCATGTTTCATTAACATCTTTCCTTTTCATAAGAGTAAGATTATTCGCTAACTGTAGGTGCCCATTATCTTCGGTGTTGAGTAACAATTCACCTCTCTCTTTCTCTCCCTCCTCTCTCTCTCCAAAAAATCAATATCGACCCAGGCAAAGTTTAAAATATATTTAAACTCCGGCTGTTTTTTTTTTACTGTAATAATATTCTGCATATAAATTGTGTTTGATTTTTAATTATTCTTAATTACTGATAAAAATTTGAGGAAATATACTATGAACTATTTTTTACTTGATTTGATAATCAAACAAATTCCTCACTCAACTGTCCCACACACACACTACTTTAACACAACTTAACAAAAAATATTTGTTGGCTTTTACATCAATCTTCTTTTTTCATTAATCGTTAATTTTTTCTTACGTCGGTATATTAAAAAAAATATTTATTTAATCTAAGAAGAGGCTGAAGGTTTGTAGATTGCATAATTATTTATATTACGTATGTGTTGGTGTTGAATTTCTCAAATTCGGACTGTCTTGAAGAAGAGTCTACCTGTCGCCGTAATGTTGCGTAACTAACTTCCAGTGAAATCCGGCGAGTGATCTTCTGTATAATGCTGCAGTGACACCTATTGTCTTCTTTACCCGCTACCGTACACACTCGGATCGCCTCAGACGATTTCTTTTACACACAGATGCTTCACCAAGTTTCCGATTGTATGTTGAATGATTATGTAATTCGGTTGGATACCAGCTAAACGACTTGAATAATTTTTGACGAATAAAAAGCACAGTGTTACTGTAAAATCATGATACTGGTTTCGATACCGAACAAAGCTATGAAACGTCGATTTATTAAGTTAATTTTTTATGTTTACTTTAATTAAATTTTTTAATTTTTTTTTTTACCTAAACAGATAAAAATGAGTACAAACTAAACACTACAGTATTAATTGTGTGTTGTACTTTAGTAAAATAAATAAGTACATGTTCATCGTTCTACATTTGGTTCGCACGTGCCCCCCCCCCCCCCCCCCCTGGGAGTTAATGTTAATTTAAAAAAATATTATAAAATGCATGTCATGTAATAACATTGTTTTATTATAAAAAGGAAAAGACCTCTGTAAAATTTCATATCTCAATACTAAACGAAGATTTTTTTTTTAATTGCTTTTTGAAGGTTTTGAAATTTTATCCCTTCTCTTGAAAATATTTTTTTACAAATCAATTTTCTATAAATCGATCAAATAAGCTTCTTTTTTTTTCAAAGACATCACCTGGACATAGTTAAAAATTATATGAAAAAACAAATAAATAAAATAATAATCAATGTTAAAATAAAAAAAATCGATTCAATCAATTCCACACCACTGCAGACTCCCCGAGAGCGAGAACAATAGGGACAGTAATTATCAGTAAATGTCAGCACTTGTCTAAGTTTTTCAGCAGGGACAGTAAACGGGTCAGTAATTGTCTAAGTTTTTCAGCACCGACTAAGATTGTCAGCACTTTTCTAAGTTTATCAGTACCGACAGTAAAAAGGTCAGTAATTGTCTAAGTTTTACAGTAACGACAGCACATTGTCAGTAATTTTCTAAGTTTGTCAGTAAAAAATGGGAATGTCAGTACGTTTTTGACTTAGTAGTGATGGGATGACGCAGCATAGAACTCTAAAGAAAAGTCGGTCGGAAGACCTGCTTGTTGCTCCAGCAACAAGAACGCATCTAGTTAAGGTCTTCCGTTTCAGACGGAAGACCTTATAGTGATTCTACTGTTTTTTCTTATTATTATTCTTATTATTATTTTTTTCCCCAAATCTTGTCGGCAGGATTTCTCAGAGATGGCTGGACGGATTTTCCTGAAATTTTCAGGGATGATAGAAAATGAAAATACCCCGAGACGTTTTTTTCATTTTTTCAAAATTCACTTCCGGTCGTCAGATATGTCCGATTTCCGCTTTTTTCAAAAATATTTAATCCGAGTGAGATCTCAAAAACGGTAAGAGATTAAGGCACCAAACTTACAGGGATGATAGATCTTGATAAGTAGGCAAATCCAATTGGGTTAAGATTGTCCGCCGTCACTTCCGGTCGTCACAGGAAGTGTTCTTAAATATCGAAAATTTCAACTTTTCTTTTTTGAAAGTTTTTTAGCATCAGATTATAGCATCTTACTCGTAGTTTTAAAATATGTCAGTCCCACCGGAAACAAAAACGACAACTTCCGGTTATAAGAGAAAAACTGCATATTTTCGGTATTTTTCTTTCCCATAAATATTTTTTATAGATAAAGTTTTTGAAATGGTTTTTAGATGTGTTATTCAGAAAGGAAACGACTACAGTTACCTCAAATATCTTTGGAAAATTCACTTCCGGTCGCGTTATTTCCTGTCCTCAAAATGAATAGTTCTTATAGCTATATCTCTGAAACGGTAAGAGATGTAGACACCAAACTTATAGGAGTGGTATATCTTAAAGAAAAGGGAAAAATATATGGGTTAAGATTGTCCGCCGTCACTTCCGGTCGTCACAGGAAGTGGTAAAAAAAATCGGAAATTTCATTTTTTCTTTTATGGAACTTTTATTGCATCACATTATAGCACTTTATTTGTAGTTTGAAAACATATCAGCTCCACCGGAAACAAAAACGACAACTTCCGGTTATAAGAGAAAAACTAAATAATTTGTATTTTCTTTCCAATATATATTTTTTATAGATAAAGTGTTTGCAACTGTTTTTGGATATGTTATTCAGACTGCAAATGTCTACAGTAACATCAACTATTTTTTTTTAAATTCACTTCCGGTTGCGTGTGATATCCTGTCCTCAAAATGAGAAATTATGATAGCTAGATCAGAGATTAAGACACCAAACTTTGACAAGTGGTATATCCTGATGAGTTAGCAATTCTATGGGGATAAGATCGTCTGTCGTCACTTCCGGTCATCACAGGAAGTGATAAAAAAAGTCCAAAAATTCAACTTTCCCTTATGGAAACTTTTTTTTATCACATAATAGTGAAATAAGTCAGTAACACAGGAAACAAAGAAGACACCATCCGGTTATAAGAGAAAAGCTTCATAATCTGAGTATTTTTCTTTCCAGTAAATATTTTTCATAGATGCAGTATTTGTATTGATTTTTGGATATGTTATTAAGACTGTCTTCAGTAATGCCAAATATCCTTATAAAATTCACTTCCGGTTGCGTGATTTCCTGTCCTCAAAATGAGAATTTATCATAACTAGATCTCGTAAAGGGTAAGAGATTAAGACACCAAACTTTTACAAGTGGTAGATCTTGATGTGTAGGCAAAAATAGTCAGGAAAAGATTGTCCACCGTCACTTCCGGTTGTCACAGGAAGTGAACAAATGAATAAAAACTTTTCTTATGGAATCTTTCTTAGTAATATATTACAGCATCTTTTTTGTAGTTTTGAAATATGTCAGTCCCACTGGAAACAAAATGGACAACTTCCGCTTATGAAAGAAAAACTGCCTAAATTTAGTATTATACTATCCCATAAATATTTTGATAAGAAGACCATTAGAAATTATTTTAGGACATGTTATTTAGACTGAAATATCTAGAGTAACCTCAAATATCTTTTCAAAAATTTACTTCCGGTCACGTGATTTTTTTGTCCTCAAAATAAGAAGATAATATTACGAGATCTGTTATAATAAAACTGTTACAGATCAAGACACTAAACTCATATGAATAAAACAACATGAAGATTGGGCAAAAAATATAGGGTAAAATGCGTACGCCGTTCCTTCTGGTCGTCACAGGAAGTGATAAAAAATTGAAAATGATTTTTGTACATGTTATTAAGATTATAACTGTCTAAAGTAAAGTAAAGAATCTTGGTAAGTTACACTTCCGGCTGTTTGTTTTCCTGAAATCATTAAAAATATTATATGCCTTTTTAACATTGATTAAAGCTCATTCATGTAGATAAAAAGAGGAGAACGGAAGACCTTCTTTGTTGCTGTAGCAACAAGAGTTTCTAGTTATTATTATTATTATTATTATTCTTTTTTCTTCTTATTTCTTCTCCGGACTTTTTTTGTCCGGAAGTGTTCTCAGAAACTGTTCACCAAACTAAGTTAAAACCTTTTTAGGGTTAATAGGTGTGTTGTGTAGATGTGCCGAACGAAGGTCATTTTGTGCGCATACGCATGCACGTGCGGGCGCGTGAAGTGAGTGAAATGACTGATATAATTAATATGGCCGTAACTTTTACATTTTTTGATGAAATGGTTTGAAACTCATTACATAAAGATATATTAATATTGTTAATATCGTGACAGTGTCAAATTAGCACGAACTCACGCGCGTGCACGTGAGCTTTGCTCTGATTGGCTGAAACAAAAATCGCAATATATCTTTTGTTTTTTGACGAAATGCTTTCAAATTTTAAACATAGTCATGAATTATGATATCTTACAATATGATATAGAAAGAGTTTTATGAAATCACGCGCATGCACGTGTGCTGCAATCTGATTGGATGAAACTTTAAATGACTATATCTCCTTTGTTTTTTGACGAAATGCTTTGAAATTTAAAATATAGTGATACATTAAGATGTCCTGCAATATGATATACAAAACATTTCAAGAAATCACGCGCATGCACGTGTGCTGCAATCTGATTGGCTGAAACTTAAAATGGCTATATCTCCTTTGTTTTTTGGGGAAATGGTTTGAAATTTAAAATATAGTCATTTGTTATGATATCCTACGATACGATATAGAAAAAATTCATGAAATCACGCGCATGCACGTTTGCTGCAATCTGATTGGCTGAAACTTGAAATTGCTATAACTCCCTTGTATTCCAACCAAACGGTGTGGGATTTAGAACATAGATAGATGTAATGGACTTCTACTAGAAGGTATGGTCACCATGCTCATGTATGCACGTGCGTGCACGTGAAATGGGTAAAATCAAATATTCACTTGAATGAGTGTATTTTTTAATACTTTTGGATTAAATACTTTCATATTTAGTATATTAAAATATATAGATTGTGTAGACAAGATGATATGGTCATTACGCTGATGCATTCACATGCACACGCATGCAATGCTAAAATTTATATTAACTTGATACACTTCTGGGTAAACGTTGTTGAAGTCTCAAATCCATAGAGTTTGTCTTATTTAATGAGACTTACAGGGGAAATGGCACCAAAAGGGAGTCGGGGAGCGTTTGGGGAACATCTGTAACGGTCCCCGTTACAATTAGCACTAGTTATTCTTATTATTATTTTTCTTCTTCCTGGGAAAATTTTGTCCACGAGTGACCTTGTAAACTACACATCCGACTTAGGTGAAACCTTTTTAGGATCAATAGGCATGTTATGTAGAGTTGCCAAACAAAGGTCATTTTGCGAGCACGTGCTTGCAAGAGCGCGCACGTGCAACAGGTGAAATTACCAACATAATGGATATTGCCGTAACTTTTCTATTTTTTGATGAATTTTTTTGAAACTCATAATGTAAGGATACATTAGTAGTATAGACAAGATAGCATGGTCAAAATAGCAAGATCTAACGCGCATGCACGTGCGCTTCGCTCTGATTGGCTGAAACTAAAGTCTCAATAACTTTCTTTTTTCTTGTCATAATCCTTTGAAATTTTGAACATAGTCCTACATTATGAAGATCTACCGCAAGATATATAAGAATTTTCATGAAAGCATGCGCATGTGCGCGTGCTGCAAGCTGATTGGCTGAAACTTTAAATAGCAATATCTCCTTTGTTTTTTGACGAAATTCTTTGAAATTTAAAATATAGTCATGCATTAGGATATCCTACAAAATGATAAAGAAAAAAAAATCATGAAATCACGCGCATGCACGTGTGCTGCAATCTGATTGGCTGAAACTTTAAATGGCTATTTCTCCTTTGTTTTTTGACGAAATTCTTTGAAATTTAAAATATAGTCATGCATTAGGATATCCTACAAAATGATATATATAAAAAAATCATGAAATCACGCGCATGCACGTGTGCTGCAATCTGATTGGCTGAAACTTTAAATGGCTATTTCTCCTTTGTTTTTTGACGAAATTCTTTGAAATTTAAAATATAGTCATGCATTAGGATATCCTACAAAATGATATTAAAAAAAATCATGAAATCACGCGCATGCACGTGTGCTGCAATCTGATTGGCTGAAACTTTGAATGGCTATAACTCCCTTGTTTTTCAACCAAACAGGATGGGATTTAGAACATAGATAGATGTAAGGGACTCCTACAAGAAGGTATGATCATCATGCACGTGCACGCACGTGCGTGCATTTGAAACGAGTGTATTCAAAAATACTCTTGAATGAGTGATTTTTATTACTTTTGGACTGAATGCTTTAATATACAGTATATTAAAATATATAAATAGTGTAGACAAGATGATATGGTCATAACGCACATGCATTCACATGCGTTTGGGTGCAATGCTAAAAATTGAATATAATTGGTATCCTTCTGGGGAAAACGTTGTTAAAGTCAAAAATGCACAGAGTCTGTCTTATCTGATGAAGCTTACAGGGAATATGGCACCGAAAGGGAGTTGGGGAGCGTTTGGGGAACATCTGTAACGGTTCCCGTTACAATTAGCACTAGTTTTCTTTGATATTAGATATCTTAAAAGTGACTCTTTTGCGAATGCGAAATATGTTATTTGTTTTAGAATCGAAATAGGCAATCTCGAGATTTTCGTATTTAAAAATTTGAAGCGGTGTTTTCAATGGCTGAATGGTTAGCGCGTCAGATTGTCACGCGGGCGACCCGGGTTCGCTCCCCCGATTGTCCAATTTTTTTTTTATCACTTTTTCTGCTAGATTATTCGTTTTTTACTTCAGAATCGGACGGAAGACCCCTCGTTGCTTGCTACGAGATCGTATCTAGTTATTCTTCCTTTTTTTTCTTACAATTTTTGTGCAGAAGATTTCTCAGAGATGCATGGACGGATTTCTTTGAAATTTTTAGAGATGATGTATCATGATCTAAACTTGATTCTTTTTTTTAATTTTTGAAAAATCACTTCCGGCCGGGAGTTATCGCCCTTTAATCGAATTTGTAGTGACCATTTTGTCGACACAAAAACTCAAAAACGACAAAAGCTAGAATGTCGTCCTTTTCAGGACTAATAGATGACATGTTGTAGTTTTGCACCTATACTTTCAAATCTCCGTCAGTGCTTCCGGTTGATACCCGAAGTGAATTTAAAAATCCGCATTTTTTCAACTTTTTTGTTTTCCAATATTTTTCTTTGATATTAGATATCTTAACAGCGACTTCTTTGCGAATGCAAAATATGTTATTTGTTTTAGAATCAAAAAAGGAAATCTCGAGATTTTCGTATTTAAAAATTTGAAGCGGTGTTTTCAATGGCTGAATGGTTAGTGCGTCGGATTGTCACGCGGGCGACCCGGGTTCGATCCCCCAAATGTCCGACTTTTTTTTATCACTTTATCTGCTAGATTTATCGTTTTATACTTCATAATCGGACGGAAGACCCCTCGTTGCTCGCAACGAGATCGTATCTAGTTATTAGGGTCTTCCGTCTCCAACGGAAGACCCTTCTATTATTCTATTGTTTCTTTTTCACTTTTATTATTAAGGTCTTCCGTCTTCAGCGGAAGACCTTCTTGTTATTCGTTTGTTTTTTTTCCACTGTTTTTCTTATTATTTTTTTTCTTACCGATTTTGTGCACGCGATTTCTCGAAAACGGCTGGTTAGATTTTTATGAAACTTTCAGGTCTGATAGAACATTAAAAATTCTCGATACCCTTTTTTTTATTTTGATGACGTCACTTCCGGTTCGGAGATTTTTGCAGTTTTGTGATTTTTAAGGGTCAATTTGTCCGTCGCTCTTCTTAAAAACTGCTCATCACAGGAAGATGAAACCTTTTCAGGAAGATAGAGCAACATTTGTAGATTTGCATTGTGTTGTTAACTTTCACCGGAAGTACTGCACGTTAACGCTTGGTATGGACTGAAAAAGTCATATTGAGCGTTTCAAAATTTCTTACACTTTTTCTATTATATCATTTTACTTGTAAATATTTTGTTAAAACATATAGAACATAAGTTGTTAAGATTTCTGAGATCTTTCAATTGATATCTTGAAAAAAGGGCTGACCCCTAAAATAAGGGATCTAGCGGGGCCAAATGTTTTTAATTGATATCTCAAAAAGTATTGAGAATTTGTAATACGTCAAAGAGGCAAAGTTATTCAAAATGTCAAGCTTAATCTATTTGTGTCGTCAAAATACGTCCGGCGTCGTCACTTCCGGTCAAACCGGAAGTAGTCAAAAACGCGAATTTTTGCCGTTCTTGTCAAGTTTTTGGGTAATATATGTCTCTGGGAGCATAAAAATTAATTTTCCGTCCGTCGTCATCACTTCCGGTTAAACCGGAAGTAGCAAAAATTCGTATATTTTTGCATTAATGAACATAGCTTTAGAGGATTCAAACCATTTTTAGACGTTATTTCTCATTTTTGTTAAAAATGAAAGCTACTTCCGGTCAAACAGGACGGAAGACCTACTCGTTGCTTTGCAACGAGCTCGGCTCTAGTTATTATTTTTTATTTTTTTCTTTACACATTTTTGTGCAGACGATTTCTCAGAGATGCTTCAGTGGATTGCCTTGAAATTTTCAGGAATGATGTATCATAAAATAAACGTGATACTTTTTTTTTATTTTCCGAAAAATCACTTCCGGTCGGAAATTATCGCCCTTTAATCGAATTTTTAGTGACCATTTTGTCCGGACAAAAACTCAAAAACGACAAAAGCTAGAATGCTGTCCTTTTCAGGACTGATAGACAACATATTATAGTTTTGCACCTATACTTTCAGATATTCCGGAAGTGCTTAGTATGGAAGCTCGGTAGGGGTCAAAAATTAGGACATGAATCATGACTGAAATTTTGAGACATTTTGCATCATATCTTTTAAAGTATAATTATTTTGTTAAAACATACTGAGCAATATTTGTGAAGAATGACGAGATCTTTAATATGATATAAAGAAAAAAGTGCTGACTCATCATATTAGGGGCCGAAAGGGGCCAAAAGTCTTTATACGATAACTCTGTAACAGTCAATATTTTGTTATACATTACTGAAGCAAAAATGTTTATCTTAACAACCTACAACTATATATTATAATTTTGATGTTGTATGTTACATGATTAGGGGCCACAAGGGGCCAGAATGCTAAATCTTTAACGTTTTATATCTCAAAAGAGAGAAATATTTTGATAAGTTATATTGAACAAAAGATGTTCTAAATAATGTTCTGAACAATATGCAACCTTTCATTTTTAGCTAAACGTTCCCTTTAGGGAGTTGAAGGGTTGGCCCCTAAATATTTCTTTTGCAAATAACTCAAAAACTGAAAAGATTCTCTGAATAGTTGTTGAACAAAAAGTGTTCAAAATCATAAGAGCTTTAAGACAAAATCAAGAAAAAGGGGCTGGGCACTCATGTTAGGGGCCAAAAGGGGCAAAAACTCTTTAATCTGTAACTCTTTATCAGTTAATATTTTGTAATACATTACTGAAGCAAAGGTGTTTATCTCAACCATTGACAACTGTATATTATGATTTTCATGTCGTATGGTACATAATTAGGGGCCAGAATGCTCAATCGTTGACGCTTTATATCTCTAAAGTGAGAAATATCTTGAAAGTAATAATGAACAAAAGATGTTCAAAATAATGTTCTGAACAATATGCAACCTTTTATTTCTCGCTAAACGTCCCCATTAGGGAGTTGAAGGGTTGGCCCCTAATTATTTAATTTGCAAATAACTCTTAAACGAAAGAGAATCTTTGAATAGTTGTTGAATAGAAAATGTTCAAAATCCTGAGAGCTTTAAGAAGAAATCAAGAAAAAGGGGCTGGGCACTCAAATTAGGGGCAAAGAAGGGCCAAAACTCTTCTGCCGATAACTCTTTAACAGTCAATATTTTGTAATACATTACTGAAGCAAAGATGTTTCAATCAACAATCTACAACTACATATTATGATTTTCATGTCTTATGGTACATAATTAGGGGCACAAGGGGCCAGAATGCTAAATTTTTGACGTTTTATATCTCAAAAGTGAGAAATATTTTGATTAGTTATATTGAACAAAAGATGTTCAAAATAATGTTCTAAACAATATGCTACCTTTCATGTTTCGCTAAACGTCCCCGTTAGGGAGTTGAAGGGTTGGTCCCTAAATATATCTTTTGCAAATAACTCGAAAGTGAATAAGAATCTCTGAATAGTTGTTGAGCAAAAAGTGATCAAAATCCTGAGGCCTTCAAGATGATATGAAGAGAAAAGGGATAACCCCTAATATTAGGGGCCGTGAGGGGCCAAAAGTCGATTTTTAAGTCTTCAATGTTCAATGTCTTTTTATAGATTATGGAAAATCGTTATTTAAGAATAAAAATCTCAATCAAAATCTTATCTCATCTCATCAAGATTCGGACGGAAGACCCACTCGTTGCTCGCAACGAGATCGTATCTAGTTATTATTATTTTTCCTGGGAAAATTTTGTCCTTGAGTGATCTTGTAAACTACACATCTGACTAAGGTAAAATGTTTTTAGGGTCAGTAGACATGTTATGTAGATTTGCCGAACAAAGGTCATTTGCGCGCACGTGCTTGCAAGAGCGCGCACGTGCAACACGTTAAATGGCCAATATAATGTATATTGCCTTAACTTTTCTATTTTTTGATGAAATGCTTTGAAACTCTTAATGTAAGGATATATTACTAGAATAGACAAGACGACATGGTCAAAATAGCAAAATCTCACGCGCATGCACGTGCGCTTTGCTCTGATTGGCTGAAACTAAAGTCTCAATATCTTTCTTGTTTTTTGACGAAATCCTTTGAAATTTTGAACATAGCCATGCATTACGATATCCTACAACATGATATATAGCTATTATCATGAAAACACGTGTATGCACGTGCGCTGCAATCTGATTGGCTGAAACTTTAAATAGCTATAACTCCTTTGATTTTCAACCAAACATGATGGGATTTGGAACATAAATATATATCATGGACTTCTACAAGAAAGTATGGTCACCATGCACATGCATACACGTGTGTATACGTGCACTGCAATCTGATTGGCTGAAACTTTAAACAGCTATAACTCCTTTGGTTTTCAACCAAACAGTATGGGATTTGGAGCATAGATATATATAATGGACTTCTACAAGAAGGTATGGTCACCACGCACATGCATACATATGCGTGTACGTGCGCTGCAGTCTGATTGGCTGAAACTTTAAATAGCTATAACTCCCTTGGTTTTCAACCAAACGGGGTGAGATTTAGAACATAGATAGTTGTAATGGACTTTTACAAGAAGATATGGTCATCATGCTCATGTATGCACGTGCGTGCACGTGAAATCGGTAAAATAAAAAAAAACACTTGAATGATCGGTTTCTTTTTATACTTTTGGATTAAATACTTTAATATTTAGCGTATTAAAATATATAGATTGTGTAGACAATATGATATGGTCATTACGCACATTCATTCACATGCGCAAGTGTGCAATGATAAAATTTGAATGAACATGGAACACTTTTGGGTTAACGTTGTTAAAGTCTCAAATGCATAGAGTTTGTCTTATTTAATTACGCTTACAGCGAATATGACTATAAAAGGGAGTTGGGGAGCGTTTGGGGAACATCTGTAACGGTCCCCGTTACAATTAGCACTAGTTTCTACTAATATATAAAATTGCTCTAATATTTCTATTAATATATAAAATTGCTCTAATATTTGTACATTTACAGATTCCTCAAATATTTTGAATTGATAGAGGATTCTGATTATCGGTTAAAAAATTAATTACGATTTAAAACAAAAATCACTTCGAAATAAAAGGAAAAAAAATTGAAAAGTTACTTTTGACAAATTTTGATTTCTGGATAAATTTTGTATGTATCCATTTAAAATATTATCCATAAAAATGTAAAATAAACTTTTTTAATTACTTTTAATTAAGAGCTATTGTGATTCCTTTGATGCTCATCTCGTGGCAATAGAAAACGAAGAAGAACACAATTGGATTTTTGATCAAATAAAATATTACGAGGATAAAGGTAATTATTTTGTAATTTGTTATTATTTGCCGAAACACGAATTATAAGCTCCCATTAAAGTTTGCTCCTTGATCGGAAGATAACGGAAAATGATTAAATTCGTTGTCAATTTATATTAATGGAATTACAATTAATTAATATTTAA
>NW_026918818.1:0-146708 GCF_032062105.1 Saccostrea cuccullata | reverse complement strand
TTTTCATTCTGAATAAAATTGAAAAATCAAAATCTGTGTTCTTGTTTTCAGTAAAACCAGTTCAAACCGGTTAGGCTAGGCTGAGCTTTAGACTGTGAATGAATGCGTGACGTCATAATCACATTCTTGAAATGTTTTTTGCACACGGCGCATTTTTACCTGTGCAGTCAGCATAAAAACAAAAAAACGTAGTACCTACGTACCCATGTAAACAGTGTAAACAACTCCAGTATTTAAGGGGGGGAATAGGTTAGGGATAGGTTAGGGGATAGGGTTAGTTAGGGTTAGGGGTTAGGGTTAGTTAGGGTTAGGGTTAGTTAGGGTTAGGGTTAGGGGGTTAGGGTTAGGGTTAGGGGGTTAGGGTTAGGGTTAGTTAGGGCTAAGGGGGGATAGGGATAGTTAGGGATAGTTAGGGTTAGTTAGGGCTAGGGGGTTAGGGTTAGGGGGTTAGGGGCTAGGGTTAGGGTTAGTTAGGGTTAGTTAGGGTTAGGGTTAGGGTTAGGGGGCTAGGGGTTAGGGTTAGCACTCCACTCAGTTGACCCATTTATCCCCTCTACCAATCAAATCTGATCACGTGATTTCTCTCAGCCAATCAGAATGCGGTCCTAGCGGGGCTGCTTATACTACTTATATATATATATATATATATATACGACAAAATGTAATAAAAATATTCTATGAAAATTTCGTTCAGTGGTGTAAGAGGACTTGCGGATTACAGATGGGTATACCTAAAGCGTAACAAACAGATGGACGGAAATCCCGATTAACAAATACCCTCCCGCTTTTCAAGCAGGGGGTACACTAAAGGACTAATGTAGACAGGCATGCATTATGGCCCATGCATTTTTCGCTTATCAATGTCTCTGAATATTATATAATAAAAAAAAATCCGAACTGTTGTTTGTATTTGAAATAATAATATTGTTCATTCACTTAACCTTCCGATTAGATTTGATTTTACACCATGTTCAACTCCCATGAGTGCTTTCAGTACTTTGATTTTTTTAGAATTCTAAAATGCACTACATATTACCGATAAAGTACACATCGTACATGTAATAACCTTGACTTAATGAGCAGTTTATAAATATCTCGTTTTCGAATGATTCATTAGATAAAAACATAACAATAGGTTTGAAGCAAGTCCGCCAAATACGACTAATAAATACGACGAATATTTTTTAATAAGGTCATTATAACCATTGCCATTGTGATCAGTGGCGTATATTCCATATAGGCTAAAAGGCTGTAGCCTATACATCATTTTCTTAAGAACTACAAAAATATATAGGGCATATATATATATATATATATATATATATATATATATATATATATATATATATATATATATATATATATATATATATATATATAGTTGAAAATAGTTCACAGTCGATGTCACACAGGTGAAAATAATTATAAAAGAAAAAGAAAATGAAGTTTCCAAATTTCATTTAACACAAGCGCTTTCTGGATCTCATAATCCGTCTTCAGGTGTACATAAATTGAACTGATTGTTTTGCTTAGTAACATTAACTATGACGTCATGACGTCATGAGAGTCTTTGCAGGGAAGGAAGTAATCTATGACGTCATAGTATGGCTACGTTACGTAAAAGTTAGGGAAAATCAAATTGGACAATAATGGACAATACATCACATATTTTTCAGTCTCAATAGACAAAGTAAACAGAAATTCTAATTGATGATATATAAAATTAGGTAATTTCTCAATGTTAATGTTTGTTCAGTTTTGGTGAAAAAAGATTTATGAAGTAGTTTTCTTTTGCTAATCTCATTGCAGTGGAATCGTTCCTAAGTTTATAAAAGGGGAACACACAGTAGTTTCCTTGTGAGCAAATATCGAAATGTTCACTGCATGGCGTGTTTCTTAGGCTCGGATTGTTAATTTGTTGGCGATGTACGCGCATGCGGGCGGTTAATTGGGTCCCGGTCTGGCCGATGTATTCCTCTCCGCAGTTGTTACACGTAATACAATAAAGGAGGTTTTTGCTCTTACAGGTCATATTTTCATTCACAAGAAATGTTTTTCCACACTTGAAAATAATAGAGGATCCTGTTCGTAGGTTAGGACAGGTACCGCATCTCGGATCACCGCATCTTGTTACGGAATATTGTTCTGGAGTGGTGTTGAATTTAGCTCTGGTCAATAGTCTTTTTAAATTTGGCGGTTGTCTTTGGCTGCGAATCAAATCCGATTTTGGTATAAGTTGATGAAGATCATTATCCCGTTCAATGATGGTAAAATTCTTTCTTGCCTCTTGAAATATATTAATGTGTTTCGGATTGAATGTTGTTACAAAAGGGATTAAGAATGGATCTTTGTCCTTTTTTCTGGTTGTTCTTAAAATATGCTGCGGAATTTTCTTGGATTCTTCTATGGCAGAAAGGATAAGATTTTCTGGATAATGTTGTGCTAGAAGAAATGTTTTTAGTTCGGTCAACCTTTGATTTCTAGTTTCTGTATCTTTCACAATCATACAAATCCTTCTGGCTAAGTTGTAAGGGATATTTCTTTTGGTGTGAGTAGGATGGCACGAAGTGAAGTTTAGATATTGGTGCGTATCCGTGGTTTTATAAAAAATATCCGTTAAAATAAGTGAGTTTTGCTTTGTGACCATGACGTCAAGGAAAGGAATAGAGGAATCACTGTGCTCCATTGTGAATTGAAGATTTGGGTTTATTGAATTTAGTAACGTGTAGAGTGTTTGTAAATCCTCTTCTGATTTGTTCCAAAATAGGAAACAGTCATCTAAAAATCGTTTCCAATAATCCCTTAAATGTTTTCCAATCTCTTGGCCCAGTTCATCGGAAACCTTTTGATACAATGTTTCTTCAAAGAATCCCATAACAAGGATGCTGTATGTTGGTGCCATTTTAGTCCCCATGGCGGTTCCTTTGATCTGTTTATAAAAATCTCCATCAAAATGAAATGTGTTGTTTTCCAGTATAAATCTAACTGAGTCTAGGATAAATTCTGAAGAAATGTTTCTTGGAATTGACTCTGGGTACTTTTCAATCCAAAATGTTATGGCTTCTAGTCCAAGATCATGTGGAATATTAGTATACAAACTTTTCACATCAAAGGTTACAAGTAGTGTATCTGGCTCCACGTTTTCGGGAATTTTGTTTAAAAAATCCATGCTATCTCCTATGTAGCTCGGGACTTTTACACACAGATCCTTCAAGAGTATATCTATAAAATTACTCAGTCTATGAGTGGGACACGCAGGACCAGCCACAATCGGTCGAAGTTTCAGATCTGTTGGTTCTTGAGTAGCAATGTATGTTCCGTTCTGTTCCTCTATGGCCGTTTTAATATCACTGCTTTTATGTATTTTAGGTAGTCCATAAAAGTTGCTGGTTTTCATTTCAAAGTTTATTAAATAGTCAACCTCATCCTTTTTTAATAAATTTTGATGTTTTTTGCATAATTGTTTGAGCTGTCTCATAATTGTTTTGTCAGGATTACTTCCTTCCCTGCAAAGACTCTCATGACGTCATGACGTCATAGTTAATGTTACTAAGCAAAACAATCAGTTCAATTTATGTACACCTGAAGACGGATTATGAGATCCAGAAAGCGCTTGTGTTAAATGAAATTTGGAAACTTCATTTTCTTTTTCTTTTATAATTATATATATATATATATATATATATATATATATATCTGAAGGTAAGAGTTATGAATAAAGTTGCTTCAAAATTATAGGTCTTGCCTTTTAAATTTTATTTCATTTTAAGTCAAATAGCAAAAAGGCCGTATTAATTCTTAGCAAACTGGACTTTACTTTATACGACTGTTTGATTCCAATATGTGGGTTAAGTCATACAAGGTGAAATTTCAAAATTTACTATGAAGTCTATCGTAGAATATTTAAAAAAAAATATATTAAAAAATAATAAAAAAAAAATAATTAAGAGCTAATATTGACCTCTCAATGCTGAAACCATTGTTTAAAAAGGATGACTCAAAGATTGAATATTTAATAAAAAGTTGGTTTGGCATTCCACCTTAATTTTGAACAGGACAACAACAAAAAACAGAATGAAAGCAAAGGCGATTATATAACACGATAATATAAAGTGTTTCGTAAAGACAAGATAAAAATAAAAATACAAATTTTCCTACAGAACAATATTTTGCTTTTTTCAGTGGTAGTACAAGAATTTATATTCCTTTAAAGTTTTAAATATATTCGTTTTAAAAATCTTTTTATCGTAAAATCGCATGATTTTGTATCTGATTTTCAAAATTTTCCAACGGGATGGGGCGACCCCCTCCCGTACCTACCTCCGTCCGGCGCTTCGCGCCTCAGGTGAATCTCCGATTCACGTTAGCCTACACATGAACAGAAAGGAATATACGCCGCTGGTGATCGAACAAAAGTCACATATTTTTGTCCTTCAATTAACGGTACAATGTACACTACGCAGCACAGTTAATGTTAGAAAAAGGAGGCCACTGATCGCAATACACTTGTCAATATGACGTCATTTCTTACAACGTGACGTAGGCTACATGTAGTTTGTATAAAGTGAGAGACAGATCAAGTAATATTTTCTCAACAAAATATGTATTCTCTAATTAAATAGAATATTATTTACAGATATTCTATGGGCCAATAACTTGAATTTAATGACTTCTTCACTATTTTATTAATATATTTTCTGTACATTACGTATTTAATTGACACTGCCGTATATTTGTAGGCAAGTACATCGGAGGGTAATGTGAGGGGTCTTATTAAATCTATCTAGTGCAAGGGAATACACTCTATGGATCAAAATAAGCTTTTACATTTCAACTATAGAACTATCAAGGTATCTGAAAAGTACTGCGATCCTGATGAAATCTTAAAAATAATTTAATTATATCAATATTTCATGCCGCTGGCCAGTAAAAAATATAGCATTCGGTCATACAAGTTTAATTTTAACAATGAAATTGCAGAATTTAGACAGGATCGCACCACTTTTTAGAAACTACAATGCGTGTTGAAAATATTTAAATATACTAAACTTGGAAATTTAACTTGGTTATGCCCTTGCACTAGTGATATTTATAATGTAACATCAATACTTTAAGTCAATATATTTACATTTGCTGATGTCTTTCCTATATAACAATGCTAATAAAATTGAGATTCAGTTTTTGATGACATGCAGTCGGTCACATGATTAGACTTTCTTGCGTTTGGAAAGCAAACTGAACGAGCATTTTGGAAAGTTTCAACTGTGACGTCAAATGACGTCGTAGTAACGTTACGTTTCATTTCAAAATCAAAGTCTAGATAATGCCTATATTACATTGTAACAATCCCTTTTTAGCTCACCTGAGCCGAAGGCTCAAGTGAGCTTTTCCGGTCAAAATTTGTCTGTTGTCTGTCGTTGTCTTTGTAGTCGTTGTTGTCGTTGTTGTCGTTGGCGTTGTCGTCGTCGTAAACTTTTCACATTTTCATCTTCTTCTCAAGAACCACTGGGCCAATTTCAACTAAACTTGCCACAAAGTATCCTTGGGTAAAGGGGATTCAAGTT
This sequence comes from Saccostrea cuccullata, assembly GCF_032062105.1. Lineage (NCBI taxonomy): Eukaryota > Metazoa > Mollusca > Bivalvia > Ostreida > Ostreidae > Saccostrea > Saccostrea cuccullata. Next base: position 141,144 of record NW_026918818.1, on the reverse strand, counting down.
TGTTCAAATGAAGGGCCACGCCCTTTTCCAAGGGGAGATAATCATAAATTTGAGAAAATTAATGGCATTTTAAAAAAAATCTTCTTCTCAAGAACCACTGGGCCAAGAAAGATGAAACTTATGTGGAATCATCCTTGGGTAGCGTAGATTCAAGTTTGTTCAAATCATGACCCCCGGGGGTAGGGTAGGGCCAAAATGGACGATCAAAGTTTAACATAGGAGTATATAGGAAAAATCTTTACAAATCTTCTTCTCAAGAACCACTGGGTCAGGAAAGATGAAACTCATGTGGAACCATCCTTGGATAGTGTAGATTCAAGTTTGTTCAAATCATGACCCCCGGGGGTAGGATGGGGCCAAAATGGCTGATCAAAGTTTTACATAGGAATATATAAGAAAAATCTTTTAAAAATCATCTTCTCAACAACCATTGGGCTAGGAAAGATAAAACTCATGTGAAATTAGCCTCAGGTAGTGTAGATTCAAATTTGTTCAAATCATGACCCCCGGGGGTAGAGTGGGGCCAAAATTGGCCGATCAAAGTTTAACATAGGAATATATAGGAAAAAACTTCTAAAATCTTTTTCTCAAGTACCATTGAGACAGGAAAGATGAAACTTATGTGAAATTATCCTCAGGTAGTGTAGATTCAAATTTGTTCAATCCATGACCCCCTGGGGTAGGGTGGGGCCAAAATGGCCGATCAAAGTTTTACATAGGTATATATATTGAAAACTTTTAAGATCTTCTTTTCGAGTACTTTAAAGCCATGATTAGAGATATTTATATGGAATCATCCTCAGATAGTTTAGATTCTAGTTTGTTCAAATTATGACCCCTGGGGGTAGGGTGGGGCTAAAATGGGGGATCCAAGTTTTACATTAAAATATATTTAAAAGTCTTCTCATCAAGAATGGCAAAGCCATGATTAGTAGTACTAGTATTTATGTTGAAGCATTCTCATGTAGTGTAGAATTAAATTTGTTCAAATCATAACCCCAAAGGGTAGGGTGGGGCCACTATGGTGGATCAAATAAAGGAAAAAAATCCCAAGAACAGAAAAGCTATGTTTAGTCATATTGGCGTGTAAGCATCCTCATGTATTGAAGATTTAAATTTGTTCAAATCATAGCCCTTTATGATAGGGAGGGAAACAATGGGGAATCAAATTAATTCAAAATAATTGTTACAAAATAATATATAGGAACAAAATGTTTAAAAAAGAAATCTTTTTATCAATAACAGCAAAGTCATATGCTGTAGTGATATGAAGGCATTCTCAAATAGTATTAAAATTGAAGCCCCCTCCCCACCCCTACCCCCCCCCCCCCACACACACACACCTCGGTAAACTTTCGGTTCTGATCGGATAATGTGTTTTTTCCTAACCGATGTGCTCAGGTGAGCGATGTGGCCCCTGGGCCTCTTGTTTAAGAGTTTCATAGGGGTATGACATGAAGTCTGTACGTGATCAAATCTACTATAACGCCCTTCGGGCGTTATAGAATTTGATCACGTAACCGACTTCATGTCATACCCCAATGAAACTTTAAAAATGATATCTTATTTCTTAAGTGCTAAAATCGCGTGACTGCCGCATCACGTGACTAGTCTAAATATAAAATGTAATCGTCCTCGATATGTAGTTAATAATCATAATTACAATTATCCGATATAAATAATGTACTAAAAATAACGCCATCCTGATTACAAATACATTTTAAATACAAAATTTAGTCGATATTTCCATTGCGCACCTTAACTGTGTTGCGTATACAATTATAATACATTTATACAATAAAAATGCTACAATGTGTATACGTATGTCCTTGATCTCTTTCTTTCTCTCTCTCTCTGTCTCTACAATGAATATTGTACGATTAAAATAATTTTTTGTGAAAAAAAACTAGTTTACATGAAACAAGTCTTGAGCAATATATTTTAAAAGTCAGAAAAATATTTTTGATTCTTTAATTCTGGAAATAGTCATTTTTTCTACAACGTTGACAACAGCATTGTATTAATTTTTGTTTGACAGAGGTAATGAAAACTAAGGGAAAGAGTATGGCGTGAGTAATGTTACATAACGAGATTACAATATTAAGTGTATTGTTAAAAGTGTTTGGAACAACATAGTTCAGTGTCTGTATCACCATCATTGGGGTGGCCGGAATTACAGTGGTAAAAATGGCTGACTGCAACATTTTAAATGTTCTTCATTTCCATCTTTTGCCTGGTTTAGGATTTATCACTGTTTTCGATGTTTTCTGTGTTTCTTGGGATGTTTTTCGACGTAGAATAAGCATTTCCATAAACATTTATTGGTTGTACATGTAAAATTGAAAGACGTTCATGGCAAATTCCCTCAATACAAAATATCTGTAATTGAACATCATTATTACATGTACCAGGATACGCTCTTTTCCAATGATTCTTTGAGAAAAAAATGTATTTGAGACTGGCAAAGTCAATGAATGGATCTTCTTGGTTAAATAAATGTAATATAATATACAATTATTGCTGATTTTTGAGGTCAATACAATGATTTAGCCATCTGAGGAGTACAATATTCACCGAGCCCGAAGGGCGAGGTGAATATTGTACTTCGAAGATGGCTAAATTATTGTATTGACCGAAAAAAACAGCGATAATTGTTTTATTATATGATACACTGTTAAAATGATACAGCTTATTTTACTAAATCCTAGCCAAACACAAGAAAGAAACACAATTAAAATGTGAATAAACCTTACCAGTCGTATCAATTTGAAATGTTTTTTTAAATCAATTTTAGTTGCCATGAAAAAAATATATAATGTCAATCTTTTCCATAGGATAGATTTTAAAAGGAAGGAGAATTATCAGAGAAAACTAACTGCCAGAAAGTAAAAAAGTAAAAAAGTAAAAGTAAAAGTGGTGGAGGGGGGTCCCTGCATCCCCTCTTACCACCCTCACCTAAAATATATATTTGCAAATGTTTTGTTCACATGAAAATAAAAATCATAGTCGTTTAAATAGCTTTCTAAAACAATTTGTATCAATTTGGAATTTCCCAATCTATTTTTAGATCAATGTAGAGGAAATAAATCCTTGTATTGACTTGGAACGTCACGTGCAGGTCAATACAACGTAATATTTTTCTAACATAGTTGGATCTCAGCCAATCAGAGAGATGGAAATTATTCAATCATATAATAATAACAGCCATGGCTACGATTTCTGGCGATTCATGCTTAATCCGAAAACAAGCCTTTCGTGTTTCCCAAACATAATGCCTGGAGTGCACGAATATGCATGTTTTTCTGTGTGCTGTAAAATTATTGGAGTGAAAACAAATGTGGAACAAAGCACATAAATTCCCAAAAATATCACTCGACTTTTAATAGTTATAATTTTTCGAAAATATTTTTTGCTGATATGTTGAGGACAAACCATCTTTAGATACAGTAAATGTAATAGGGTATTTTCCCGCCCAATTCCAAAGAGAAGAAAGACGACCAAGCAGACGTACTCGGTGTCTCCCCTCCACAGCACCATCACCTAGTACATAGTATCAATAAAGACTACTGTCAGGGAGATTATGATGTAAACCAGGGCTTGGTTGTGTTTTCTAAGTTCCTTGTCTTCACGAGGATAACACAAGAGACAAAATTCACAGAAACCGCCACAGCCATTATAACTCCCAAATTCCAATTCAAAAGAGTTACGTAATCTGAAACTGGTTCCACAAAAGTTGTATTATGCATTTCCATCACGACTGGTGCACGAAAGACTCTTAGAGTCAAACTATGATCGAAATGCAAAGTAAAGCTAACGGATAGTACATTTATTTCCAACCCTGTTAACTTACACTTGTATTATTATTTATGGTGTTATAAATTTATATATGGTGTTTATTTGTTAACTTTTATTTGTAGACAATGGAACGGTGATCGTACAACAATCGCCAGTAAATGATGGAACCCAGATTAGGTCAACAACTACCTCAGACAGAAGACCGGAGCATTCCTCACCACCCATGGGGCGAATGCTTAGACATACACATCCCTCACCATCAACGGGGCGAATGATTAGTCATACACATTCTTCACAAGAAATTCAGACTTCACGGTTTCCTATAGGTTCAAATAACTATAAAGAATGTTTAGATCTTACAGATCCCCCGCCATCTTATGATGACGTCATTTCACAAAATTATCCTATGTTGAATGAAAGTGAGACTTACAAATCAGTCATGCAGCTGACATTACTTGCCATATATTATGTTTAAGTAATGCAAAATATCAGCAGTCTCGTTTAAAGTCATTTTTTGTAGGTTATATGGTTATTCAATGATCTTGTCAGCAAATGCAAACCCAATTTATCATTGAGTCAAATGCTGACTGACGTTTTTCATACTAATTGTTAGTTCATTATTTATACACTGAATTGACGACGGGTTTTCCAATTTAACTTATTTCCCCGATCATGACAAGGAGCACACGCGGGTGAGACCGGTCGGTAAGGATGCTTACTCCTCCATGGCACCTGATCCCACCTCTGATGTTTCGGAGGTACGTGTTTGCTCTGCTCCTGTTTTGTATTGTTTTATGGACTTTTGATCTTGAATACTGTTCGTTATTTCCATATATTTCATAAAATAAATTCTTTTGTAAAACACAATCATAACAATATTTGAATTTTAAATTTTGAAGTAAATGATTATGAATAGATAATTTTATCAAATAGTTGGTTGGATTGCGTATACACTTGTACATGTATACTCAGTATGATTTTACTGATATCCTTTGACAGAGTCAAGACAGATTTACAGTATGTAAAATTCTTCCAATTAATCAGTAAATAAAATTGTGTAGTCTACAACCTGTCTGTTTCATGTTTAAAGCAATATGAGATGCATATTTAACATCTGAAATTTTTTTTGCGTAACTAACCATTTCAATGACAGAAAAATGAAACATTTATATACTTCTGTTGTTCATATTTGCGATAGAATTTTTTTATTAGCTTTGATTGAAGCAAAATTGATTTATTGTGGTCCTGTACAATAATGATTTCTGATGTGATGCTGTATTTTCGGGTGTACAGAAATATTTCTTTTGAAACATTTCTAAATTTTATTTTGGGCTAATTGGTCATAAGGGTTTAAATGACATACAAATTAATCACAAAAGCACATTTTACAAGCAAAAAAAAATCTCAAAAATGCAGCTCATATTGCTTTGAGTAAATTTAGTTGTCAGATAGTTGACAGATAGATAATCATTTGATATGCTGGTTATAATTTTTTTGTTATGCTCCCAAAATCAAAGAGTTTTTAGGACTTAATTTTTTGCCCTGTCTGTCTAGCTGTTTGTCTGTCTGTCAGCGTTTTTCTTGTACCTCTTGATCTTGAAATTCAACCCATTTACCAAACTTTAACGATGGTCATGATTTATGAAAAGTTTGTATTAGGGCTCTCATAAGTAATTCCAACTATTACAACTAACAGTTGGACTAATAGTTCTTAGGCTTTCAGGTTTTACAAATGGATTTCTTGTAAAAAGACTTTCTCGTGCATACCGACAATTTTGACCATTTGACCTTTTCCATGGAGGATGAGATTTAAAAAACAAGAAGTCTCTGTCGAGACTGAAGCTCTACTGGTTTGTACTTATAGCAAAGGAAGAGAAAATACTTTAATAAGCAGTTGGGAATTGAAACTTTACAACAGTAATAAATAGAATAATGATCCTTGATTGAGCCTCTTTATGTTCAAGTTATATTGAAATCAGACCAAAACTGTAGGAGTAGCATTTTGAAAGAATTTCACAGAAATTTCTATTTTTAGTAACCATGGTAACACCATTCATCGAAATCAAAAACCGACACACAGAATTATATATCTTAGTGTAGTCTAGTTGTGTGCCAAGTTATATTGAAATCAGACCAAAACTGTAGGAGGAGTAGCATTTTGAAAGAATTTCACAGAAACTTCTATTTTTAGTTACAACGGCAACAATGTTCATCCAAATCAAAAACCGATATACAGAATTATATATCTTTGTGTAGTCTAGTTGGGTGCCAAGTTATATTGAAATAAGACCAAAACTGTAGGAGGAGTAGCATTTTGAAAGAATTTCACGGTAATTTCTATTTTATAGTAACCATGGCAATACCGTTCATCGAAATCAAAAACCGATATTATACAATTATTGCTAGTTTTTGAGGTCAATACAATGATTTAGCCATCTGAGGAGTACAATATTCACCGAGCCCGAAGGGCGAGGTGAATATTGTACTTCGAAGATGGCTAAATCATTGTATTGACCCAAAAAAACAGCAATAATTGTTTTATTATATGATTAACTGATAAAATGATACAGCTCATTACTTGTTTGCATTTTATTAAGTCCTATCCAAATTCAAGAGAGAAGCAGAATTAAAATGTGAATAAACCTTACTGGTCGTATCAATTTGAAATATTTTTTTTAATCAATTTTAGTTGCCATGAAAGAAATATATAATGTCAGTCTTTTTTATAGGAAAGATTCTGAAAGGAAGGAGTACTGAACATTTTCGGAATCACGTACACCTGACAGCTTACTACGGACTGCGGACTTTACAGGTGAGGGAACATGTCAAAAGCGTAATTTAACGAATATACCTCTACGTATTGCATTTCTTTTTAAAATTGATAATTGCAATTCAACTGTTCGATTAGAATACTATTATTAATTATTTTTATGAAGATACAATTAACCTCATGCAAACCTACAAAATGTTAGAGTATTTAAGCCTTCTTAACAATATTTCTTAGATAAACATGCATACTGCTAATTGTTTATCTAATCCAAAATATTTTGTTTATTTTCCAAACGTCTCAATAACTTAACATGAGTGAATTTACTCATTAAGTGTATCAAGATATACAGTGAATATCTATCACCTGAATATGGTGTGTGTATGTGAGGGGGGGGGGGGGGGGTTAGACTAAGATCAATTTATAGATATTTATTTACAGAAAAAAAAACACGTATTAAAAAAATGCGCCCTCTTTTATCTAACCAGTTGGACTAAAATAACTAAAAAGAAGTATTTTAGAAAACGATTCGTATTAATCCAAAACTAACAAAGGAATCTTGTATTATAAAAATGTTCAATTAGGGTGCGTGTGCTAGTGTATTATAAATATCTCCAATTCATTTTCATTCATTTTAATGCTTTAAATTTTAAGAAAAGTTTTAAAATTTTGCGCACAGAAGTTGATATAAAGTGATTTAACCCCCCCCCCCCTATAATTTTAATGTTTGAAATACTACATAAGACCTTAGAGTTACGGGCCTTTTTATTCACGAAATCAGATATTGAATTCGGCATCATTTGGAAAAATGGCATCATTTGGAAAAATACTAAAATTATTCATTATTTTACAGGTTTATGAAATACATGTACGTGACGCCGTTTCTAGACTTTCATTATTCCTTTTCCATAGAAAAGGTATTCAACTTTGTCTGTCCCTTGTTCTTGTCGTCCATATATATTTTTTTCAAAAAAAAAAAAGGTTTTAGAACTATAGAGCCTGATTTCATGAAATTTGAAGCAGAACAATAATTTATAGATTTATTTAAATGATAAATAAAAGCATTTGGTTTTAAGAAATAAATTAAATGTTTTCTGTGATGTATTATTAATTAATCATGGGAAGGGAAATGTTGCTGAAAAATCTAGTGAGGCGGTTGCCTCATTGCTACAATGGAAGCTACGCATAGGTATGTGCGATTTTATCGGTATACGGTATATCATGATTTTTTATTGCGCGATACTTATCATGATACGGAGACATAAATACCCGTTGTAGAGCAGGATTTCCCCCATAGCCAGCTTTCCCCCCGGAAATCGTACTTTAGAGTAGCCCCCCCCCCCCCACGGGGAAATCTCACACCAGAGCCAAATATCCCCCTCTTTCTTTCGCAGAGTAGGATTTCGCCCCTCGTTATATTTTTATAAAAAAAAATTAATAAACGACAAACGTGATTTTGAAAAGGTAAATGAGTGGGGGTTTTATTTCGTTTAATGTCCTGAGAATTTTCTGAGCATATATTTCAAATCATGGAATTGCAGCCAACATACTAGTATATAGCATTCACAAAAATGTAAATATTCTGAAAATATGACGAAACAAACAAAAAATGGATGTCTGGATTGGTATGTATTTTTAGACTTATTTTGGTTGTAAATGACAAACCTTCTAGAATATTAATAAATTATAAACTTACCATGGTGTTCAAATTTCAACCTTTCTGTAACCATTCTTATTACACTTTACATTTTTGTTGTCAAATTAAATCTGCTTTGATCCCATTATTATGGAACTTTTCATGAAAAATTAAAACTTGTGCGTTTAACATTGTTCATTTTACTTATTTAAACAGGACTTAAGTTGGAATTTTCAAAATATTTGACAAGAGTTTAAATCATCCGTCCTTAAGACAAAACAATTTTTTTTTTAGTAGAGTTTGAACGAAAAAGTATATGTATGGAATGAAAATTACAAAAGTTTTAAATCGATATTTGATTAATAGATATTATTCTAATTTTTCATTAAAGCTAAAATTTTATTTTGCACTTGGGTTAAGCTATCAAAAATAATTTATTTGATTTAAAAAAAGATTCAATTTTTTTGTTATTTTTCGTATACGTATGTTCAATACATCTGTTCACCATTTTTTTTTTAAAAGGGACACTTGTAGCAATGTACCACCCATTCCCCCTCAAAGCATAAGTAGAGCAATTAGATTTCTTTGGGGAAAATTGGCTCTGGGGGAAATCGCACTCTATAACTACAACACAAAGAAGGACCCCCCCCCCCCCCGGAAAATTGACTCTGGTGTGGGATTTCTGTAGGGTAAATCCTATACTCTAGAGCCAGTTTTCCTGCGGGGAAATCCTACTCTAGAGCCAGTTTTCCGGGGGGAAAGATTTTAGGGGGGAAAACCTTCTCTACAAGACCGGTATTTAGGTACAATGGTACATATTATAAAGTCCAGAAATTATTCATTTATTTTTTCAATCTTTCAAGTAACAACTACTGAAAGTCTAAAACATGTTGTAAAGGGTGAAAACATCGGCATCTTACCATCCAAACATGATCAATTTTAGGTTTTTAAAAAAAGTTCCAAAAAGTGAAATTTTGTTTTTCTAGTATATTTATTAGAAAAATGGTAATTATTCATTTGAAATCATTGTAAAATTTGCTTGTAAAAATATCATGATATTATCGTGATATTTTGGAGGAAAGTCATGATATATCGCGATACAAATTTTGGTTGCGATACCCTAGAGCCTACGCCCCTGAAGATTCCAACACAATCTTTGATTTATCCACATTACTAAAAACTATTACCTACACGTTTGTGCATATAATTAAGATACATATAGATTCATTTTAATTACCGGGGTACTCAATAAACACAAATTACGCTTGTAATTATGTTGATTCTTTTATCTGTTTCCATGTTTAAATTGTGTCACATGCATGGAAAAAATCCCAGAATAATGAAAATAGGTACAGTAAATTTAAGAAAGACTGAAAACGTATTTCTATACGTTCCCTGAAAGCGGTCTTTTGTTCGAAAGTCCGCAGTCCGTAGTACGGTGTCAGGTGTATGAGATTCCGAAAATGTTCATTATCAGGGAAAACTGACTGCCAAAAAGTAAAAAAAATGTTGTTCAGTAAAAGTGTTGGAGGGGGTCCCTGCATCCCCTCTTACACCCTCACCCTAAAATATATATTCGCTTATGTTTTGTTCACATGAAAATAAAAATCATAGTGGTTTAAATAGCTTTCTAAAACAATTTGTATCATTTTGGAATTTCCCAATCTATTTTTAGATCAATGTAGAGGAAATAAATCCTTGTATTGACCGGGAACGTCACGTGCAGGTCAATACAACGTAATATTTTTCTATCATAGTTGGATCTCAGCCAATCAGAGAGATGGAAATTATTCAATCATATAATAAATAGAAATATGTATCTTAGCGTAGTCTACTTGTGTGCCAAGTTACACTGAAATCAGACCAAAACTGTAGGAGGAGTAGCATTTTGAAAGAATTTCACAGAAATTTCTATTTTTAGTAACCACGGCAACACCGTTCATCGAAATCAAAATCCGATACACAGAATTATGTATCTCAGTGTAGTCTACTTGTGTGTCAAGTTATTTTGAAATCAGACCAAAACTGTAGGAGGAGTAGGATTTTGAAAAATTGTTTACAGACAGACAGACGGACGAACGCCGGACGCATTACTACCGCATAAGCTCTTCTGGTCTCTGACCAGTAGAGCTAAAAACAACTTTAACCTTGACAATAACCTTCAAACCGTTGTTCCAGCACTTCCATATTTCACGTTGTTTCTCCTATTAAATGTCTTCCTCTCTAAAAACAGTTTTGACCTTTGCCTTCGCATCCTGGAGTTTGACCTACTTTTCAAAATTATTACTCTAGTTCAAAACTTATAAAAATTTGGCACTGAAGCTTTCCTACATGTATTTCACGTGTGTATTTTTGGCGACAAATACGTTTTTGTACTATTGAATTTGACGGTTTGGACTTAACGTTTTACTTAGTTTTGAAAAAAATAACTTTTCAACAGTTGGTATTTGAGCTTTCACAATCGCAGGTGACGTTGCGCACGGTGTTGGTGTCAGTTTCGGTAACGTCAAAATGACGTTATTTTACGTGAAGTTGTAGAAAACATATTTGACGTTGATTTTTTCGCTAACAAATTTTTACGAAGAAAAAATAAAAACCCAGTAATACCGCCAAGTACATAAGTAGTTCAATGTGGATATATATAATACAGCAAATAAATTATTCTGTTATGTTATTTTTTCAATATTTGTTGAATAGGTCTCGACTAAAGGTAAAATAGTTTTCATGATTTAATAAACTTGGCTTTATTTATTATGTATGAGTTAATCTTGATCCATGGATTAAATGAAATTCTCTTCTGGTCGGGTATCATCATGGACTGTCTTACAAAGTATCAACTGTATTTTCCTAATGTTTCTCCTCATATAGTCTATATAAAATAATTAAAATGTGTTTGTTTCCATCTGCGATCCGCTTTAGATAACATTTTATGCATTGAACGTAATAGCGTAATAACGCCAAATGTTTACGTGTGTGACATTTATGTTGACTTATATATTTTTTAAGGATTTTGTCAACATTCCATTGAAAATTATTTTGGAATATACTAATAACTTTTTGAAAAGATGCACATTTCATAAAAATCTTCTAATTTTCAATATGTATAGTTTTAATGACTATATTATGATTTATGTTACCACATTTATACAATTATAGTTGAATTTATTACTTTTGGACAATGTGTGACATTTATGTTGACATTGTAAAACGCCTGTGAAACAAACACTGCCTAAAAATCATTTCAGTTTTATATCTAAATAAAGTTTTGATTTTGCACATTTTGTATTAAATGTCATTTGGTGCCAAGTCAGAAAAACGATTTCTTAAAATGAAGGTAATTGCGGGAGTTTAGCATTTAAATGTGACGTTTTCCCGTCAAATTCAATTGTGACAAATAGCAATTATCATTAAAATTTAAGACAACGCAAGTTAAATTTCTGTCTCGAGATCTTTTCTTTAATAACATGGCAACATTTTGTAGAATTTAAAATAATTTTCAACATTAACTTTTCACCCAGCATTTCAAAATTTACCATTTTACGAATCTTAAAACTTTGTAACATTGAAACTCCAAACTTGTGACACACCGTCTTATTCATCATCCTCACAATAAATCGGCTGAATACCAGAAATCCAACATACATATCAACCCAAAATATCAGTCTTTTATAAAAATATAGTTCTAAACACACAAAAAGGAGTATTGACATGTAATTTAAAAATAAATTTAGCTCATGTAATTATTATTCTAAGCGACCGAAGACTTTTTATGTGTGTTACATATTTCGTCGATTAACGCTTATATACACCTCTGTCTTGGATTTTGAGCGACGCGTTCAAAGCATACGGATTCAATGACATTACATTTTAATAATTTACGTGATTTACATAGTATTTTGAATTTTTCTGCCAAATTTTATGTTGTATTAGTTGTTTTAAGGAAGTTATAAACATCTTGTAATTGCGTGTGCGACGCCCCTGTTACCGATCTACATGCGTTTTTCACGTAATTGAAGGAATAGTCAAATCAATATCTTTGACAAATGGATTTTTTTATCAATATTTTTGTTAAAATGTATTTAAGAAATAAGGTATCATTTTTAAACATCTATCGGGCTATAAATACGGGTTGGTCACGAGATTAAATTCCATAAAGCCCGAAGGGCTTTATGATGAATTTAATCTTGTACCAACCCGTATTTATAGCCCGATAGTGTTTTTAAAATGATACCTTATTACTTATATTTACATTTGTGACTTATTCATACTTTATGTTTGCCTGATTGTGAATTTTAGCGTGTGAAATGCATTATTTTTCAAACTCAACGGCAAGTATGTAATCCACTGAACGCGCGTCGACCCTTTATGACGTCACTGAGAAATTACGTCAAACAATTATCCATACGCACATCTATATATAACCTATTGACCCCGTACCTGTATTTATACAGTTATAGATACGCATTCCTTTCAGTAGTGTTATAGAAGGGAAAACATTTGCAAATGTAAATATTAAGTATACAAAAACCGACCAAATGATATATAGTTTTCATACAGTGAATTGTTTTAAAACTATGAAAATAGCGCAAATGCCGCCGCAATACCGGTAGTACTTTTTAACTTTTTTTTATACCAACACCGTGCGAGACGTCAGGTATATTTCTCGAGACAAGGCCTCTCATCACAATTACCTTGGAACTTCATTTAAATTCGACTTACATTTCATGATATCACGATGTTTAAATTGGTGATATCACCTTTTCTATTTTAATTGGGAGATGCCTTTTGGTATTTCCTACAACATTAAATAACGAATAATTCCTTCCCAAAGATAATCTATAGCTTAAATTCAAAATAATGGAGTTTTAAGCTTTGGTCAAGTTTAATGAATATTTGTCGGCTATAGCGCGCCATAAATCTTGACAACATAATGAATGTAAAATGTGTGTATTATTCTAAAAGAGGTCAAGAGGTAATTGTTATTGATTTAAAATCCTTATGTTACGATGTACGAAGAAAAAAGAACTAGTTTTAAATACTATAGGTTCACGGATTTATCAATTTCAATGGGAGATTCTGAGATATGATACTTGATACGACTCACCGCGACTACAAGGTCAAAGAAGTATGGGAGCCGTAAACTGCTATTATATATTGGTGTGGTGGATATTTTTCATTCCTCTGCTTGGTAAACATTGATTTGTATAATTTGTACTGATACTTTTAAAAATGATTTTTATAAAACTTTACCGTAAACTTTTATCCATAAATACCGTATAACGAGTATTTTTTGCGATAGGATAAATTTGCGGACTTTTGCTTATTAAAAAAAGTCGCAAAAATTACAATCGGAAAAAGAGAAAAATATTCTTTAGTATTTATAAAGATGTTTTATATTTGTATTTGTATTTTATGCATGTTAGTCTATTAAGTGGCGTAAAAGTCAGTGAACCTATTAAGTATTTTATGTAGTACAAAAAAGAAGTATGCTTAAGAACATTATATAAATGGATTTAAATGGAAGAGATGACGATACACTAAAAAGTAAAATATTTCGTACTATAACATCAACCTTTCTTCAATTTCATTCATAAAACGTAAGCGCCCTTACAAACTGGTATTTAATTATACCCTGTTACTAATTTTGCAAAAAATGAAAAACTGAATAAAAACCATTCAGTACACCAATTAAACGGTTCTTTACCCATTAGCGTTAATAAAAACATACTATTATTTATTACACATACCTACAAAACTGTTAATATTTATACAGTCATGTAAATGTATTTTTAGATGCTGAAACGTGTTACTTTTACGAAACAGCCTTGGATAAAAATTTGAATAGTTGGAGTACTTTCTATTCTGTGAATGAGATAGATTTCAAAGTTCGTTATAAAATTCAGCAGTCTTCATTTTATTGCTCCTTTGACCAATATTGTTGTCAAAAGGACTGCTGCTACAAGTACCAAAGCGAACCGGAGGAAGAGAGCGAAGATAATACATCCTTGTAAGTGTGTATGATTAATTTATTACTTTTGATCCTTGTAAGTGTGTATGATTAATTTATTACTTTTGATCCTTGTAAGTGTGTATGATTAATTTATTATACCCCCCGCAAACGAAGTTTGGGGGGGGAATATATAGGAATCACCTTGTCCGTCTGTCCGTCTGTCCGTCTGTGTCCGTCCGTCTGTCCGTCCGTCCGTCTGTCCGTCTCTGTCTGTGCAATCGTGTCCGGTCCATATCTTTCTTACAGAGGGACATTAGAATATACTACTCCACACTAAGATTGCTCATGACCTAAGGGTGTGTCATGACCTTGACCCAAGGTCATTTGGGGAAGTTCAAGGTCACTGGAAGAAAAATTTCATAATTCGTGTCCGGTCCATATCTTTCTTATTGATAAACTTGGTAGGTTCTCATTTCACACAAAGATTGCCCATGACCCAAGGGTGTGTCATGACCTTGACTTAAGGTCATTTGAGAAAGTTCAAGGTCACTGGAAGAAAATTTTCAAAAATCATGTTTGATACATATCTTTTATAGATAAACTTGGTAGGTTCTCATTTCACACAAAGATTGCCCATGACCCAAGGATGTGTCATGACCTTGACCCAAGGTCAATTTGGAAAGTTCAAGGTCACTGGAAGAAAATTTTCATAATTCCTGTCCGGTCCATATCTTTCTTATGGATGAACTTGGTAGGTTTTTATTTCACACAAAGATCGCCCATGACCCAAGGGTGTGTCATGACCTTGACCCAAGGTCATTTGGGGAAGTTCATGGTCACTGGAAGAAAAATATCATAATTCGTGTCCGGTCCATATCTTTCTTATGGATAAACTTGGTAGGTTCTCATTTCACACAAAGATCGCCCATGACCCAAGGGTGTGTCATGACCTTGACCCAAGGTCATTTGGGGTAGTTCAAGGTCACTGGAAGAAAAATATCATAATCCGTGTCCGGTCCATATCTTTCTTATGGATAAACTTGGTAGGTTCTCATTTCACTGAAAGATTGCCCATGACCTAAGGGTGTGTCATGACCTTGACCCAAGGTCATTTGGGGTAGTTCAAGGTCACTGGAAGAAAAATATCATAATTCGTGTCCGGTCCATATCTTTCTTATGGATAAACTTGGTAGGTTCTCATTTCACTGAAAGATTGCCCATGACCCAAGGGTGTGTCATGACCTTGACCCAAGATTATCTGGGGAAGTTCAAGGTCACTGGAATAAAAATTTTATAATTGGTGTTTGATACATATTTTTATTATGGAAAAACTTACTTCTGAAAAACCCAGCGGGGGGTATTTTGTCCCGTTTGGACAGTTCTAGTTACTTTTGATCCTTGTAAGTGTGTATGATGAAGCCGCTTTTGTTTCTTTTGATTCTCTGTGAAGAAATCAATGGAATGTTTTCTTTCAAACAGTCCTACGGCTTCTGTATGGGGCATTATTATCGGTGTCGGGGTAGGAACATGTCTGTGTGTATACTGTTGTGTTAAATTATGCAATAGTGACAACGCAGCTCAAACATCTATACCGATGACTGTATCCCGTTCTGGTAAGTCACAACATTGTTCTCTTACAAACAGTAATCTATAAATTTTCCTACTTGAACTGGCAATTTTTTTTTCTCAGATATAGATAATTTATTTTAATTAAGAAAAAAAGTATATTGAGCAGGCAGCTCCTTTTATAATAAATTCGATATTATTTAAAATTTTACTGTAAATGAACTTTTTATGTCATTTCTAGCTGATGTAGAACATAATAATTTAGACGTTATTGAATTTTCATATATCTTTTGTTTAAAAAAAATGGAGACCATTTCAAAATTGTAGAAATTACTAAAAAAAAAAATTCGAAACACACAGATAATTACTTTATAATATGACGAAAGCTTCAGTATTCTTTCGAGTACAGTAGTCGTGGATCAATTTAATTATTTCTATCCGTACAAATGCCTATTTCTCATGCTTCAAAATTATTTAACATGTAAATGAGACAGATTGTCAAAATCAAAAGATTAAAGAGTTTGCTCTTCAACAAAGATTTATGTAAGCTAAATTACGCCTATAAACTTAAATAATATACATCTATACCTTCGATAGACCTAGGCATAAATATTTCTAGAGTTTTACAACAACATTGTGAAACTCTATTGATAAACATTACGAGTCAATGGCTAGCTAATGATCAATAAAATACATTGGCTATTTTAATTGTTTAACTGGACCAGGTATTAAAAACTGGCTTGATGAAGAATTGATAGTCCTTAAACTACATTAAAAACATCATTATCACGAAGGGATACAAGTACAATAATTTTTACCAGATAGAAAAGACGTTTAGCATTGTTAGTTTAAATATGAGATTGAATTACCTGGATATACTCGTTTAACTGTAATATTTAGCAATTTTCTTCAATCTCTATTCGTTTTCGTTTAAAAGAAATAAAATCGGACAAATAAAGAAGTACAAAAAAAATTAGAAGTTGTAGCTTATAACCGGTAAGAAGTTATTTACAAATTAAACAATAGCATCTCAATAAGGTAATTCTCAGTAATTTGTTATACAATAAAACTTCGTTTGTACAAACACGAATATAACAAATTATGGAAATTGTGAAGTAATTCATAGGCCCTGTCAACTTTGTTATAACCGAGTTTTACTGTAATTGTAGACAATGGAACAGTTGTTATTCGTCAGAGAAATCCGGAGGAATCGGATGCTGCAACTTTAACGCCTGTCTTTCCCGACGGACAAAACATAGAGCGACACCAAGAATCAGGTCTGGAGCCTGAGCGTAGAGGTCCTGGCAGTCAGACAGACCTTCGATCGACTTCATCTCCAAATGAATATAATAATAGTTCATCTCATACCATAGACTATACACTACCCCCACCGTCATACGAATACGTCATGTCACGTAACTTTCCTGGTAGTGAGAATGTGCATTTGAATAAGCAAACGGATTGAATGGGAAGATTTACTATGCATGGTTTACAGTGTATATTAATTGTTACTTTCATTCAATGAAAATGAGTCTAACGCTTATAAAATATTTCTGAATGAAGCGCTGACGAAAAGACGCGTTGGTCTATTATACAGAACTCGACAACTCGTCAAAAACAATATTATCGAAAGTACATGGTCTCACGATGGTAGAATCGTAGTGAAGTCGAATAAGGGCAAAATTTTTGTTGTCAACGACGATGATGACATTGACAGATTGTCAAACCCTTCTGTGAAACCGTGGACATCTACTCCAGCACCCTGTAAGTGACATCTCAGGTTGTTCTTGTTTACATTCTTAGGGAAATCCCTATAGGCTATTTATAGCACAGTTATGATTATGCGCAAACCAGTTATATAAGTGGCTGAACATGAAGTTAACATGTTAATGTGGATTATAGACGTTAATTTCCTAGTCAGTTGAAATGATCAATATAAATTTCAAAATCTTTTTTGTCGGTGCCGACTGATATATTTACTTTTTTTTTCTTTTTTCTCAACTCTTCTTCTTTTGTATTGATTTATGCATTTTGTTCTCTTTGAAAATGCTTCCAGAATATGGGTTTTTGTATATATGTCTTCTCCTTGCATGCAATAGCTCGTACTTGCATGAGAGGTATGATGTGAGGAATTTTTTCCTCTGCTTATACGCTATTCATATATTTTGTTATTGTTTTTTGTGTTTCTCCAATCCGGAATCCGGAGTACACTACCAGTACCGGTTTTATAGTTACATAGCTTATATTATTTTCCGATGTGAAAGTTACATGTGCAGTGTTATACT
The DNA here is from genome assembly GCF_032062105.1 of Saccostrea cuccullata. Lineage (NCBI taxonomy): Eukaryota > Metazoa > Mollusca > Bivalvia > Ostreida > Ostreidae > Saccostrea > Saccostrea cuccullata. The sequence goes on along the minus strand of NW_026918818.1, from coordinate 123,145 downwards.
ATTATTAATATCCATGGCCAGTTCTTCTCCTTGTGAGTGTTTTTTTTATTTTTGATACTGGTGACTAGACAATCACAGTTAGTAACATGGCCATGGACTTTATCTCTTACTAGGTATGTACGTTTTCTTATATGCAAACCACTTATGAATAATATCCACTTCTTATTATTTGTGGTCGAGTATTTGCTCATATTATCTGGCATTGAAACAAATCCCGGACCACCACATCCTGATAATCCACTAATGACAAACTTACGTATTGCTCATAATAATGTTTGTAGCTTACTACCAAAAGTTGATGTTATATCAACTGAGTTATCTGATTTTGATATTATTGCTCTTACTGAAACCCACTTAGATAATTCGATCAGGGACGATGACATTTTGCTTAACGGATATCATCAACCTATTCGAAAAGACAGAAATCGTTTTGGAGGAGGCGTTGCTCTCTACGTATCAAAAAACATACATTTTTTAGAAAGAAAAGATCTTGATTCCATACATATGGAGATTCTTTGGTCAGAAGTTGTTGTAAATAATAATAAAGTACTTGTTGGTGTCATTTATAGGCCGCCCAGTTCTAGGGCAGAATATTGGGATCATTTCCTAAACAACATGCAACAAGTCCTTGATTTAAATATTCCTACCATACTATTATGTGACTTCAATGTAAACATGTTGTCTGACCAAAGTAAACAATTTAAACTAATGTTACAAAGGCTTAACTTAACAAATCTTATAAATGTTGCTACTAACTTTACAACCAAATCAGGAACATGTATTGATCTCATTTTGACCAATAATACCAGCTTAATTGCAAATCATGATACAACAGCACCCTTCTGTAGCTCTCATTGTGTGACTAGTGTAGAAGTAAAATTCACTATATACAAACAGTATGCTTACAAAAGAGAAGTGAGAAATTATGAAAATGCAAATTATCGTCATATAAATGAGGAATTATTACAAGTTGACTGGGATAATACAGTAGTCAATTCTGGAAATATTAATGAAATATATTCTAATTTTGTCTGTACTTTAAATAAGTGTATTGATTAACATATTCCTAAGAAAACAATTACCATCAGACCAAGGGATAAAGTTTTTATGAATAATACAATACGCAAACTCATGAGAAAACGAAATAGAACTCACTATAAAGCAAATTAAACATACAGACAATCCTCTGCATTGGCAATCATACAGAGAACTTAGAAATACAGTCATTGATGAAATTCGAAAATCCCGGGAAAGGTATAATAAAAAAATGTCTTCAATGATCGATAAATCAATTCCTCCTGGGAAATGGTGGAGAATTGTTAAATCAATATCAAAACTTAATAAAAATTATGTACCCTTACCACCATTAAAATCAAATGGTAAACTTATTTTCCATCCAGTTGAAAAAGCTACAGTCCTAAATAAATACTTTGCCCAAGTTTCCTCCATTGATAATGAACCAGATATTCCTCTTCATGGACCTGGTCCACCACAACAAAATAACATTTTCTCTGAAATGCTTATCACCGAAGCTGAAATTTATGACCAGTTAACTATCATTGATAACAGTAAACCACCTGGTCCTGATGGCATATCTCCAAGAGTACTAAAAGAAATATCCACATCTATTAAAAAGCCCCTAACAACTCTCTTTAATATGTCATTAAGGAAAAAAAAACTACCAGATATCTGGAAGTTATCGCAAATAACACCAGTCTTTAAAAATAAAGGGAGTGCTCAAGAGGTATCTAATTATAGACCAATATCTCTAACAAGTGTCTTGTGTAAATTGATGGAAAAAATACTGTTTAAACATTTATATAACTTTATGAAGGACAATAACATATTATACAAATATCAGTCTGGCTTTCAACCTGGAGATTCAACTGTTAATCAACTGGTAGAAATATATAATGCTATCATTTCGAATCTTGATAAAGGTAAAGATGTAAGATTTATTTTTTGTGATATCTCTAAGGCATTTGATAGAGTATGGCATAAAGGCCTTTTAACAAAGCTGTCAAATTATGGTATAAATGGCAATGTACTAGGTTGGATTGAGAATTATTTGTCTGATAGACAACAAAAAGTTGTAATAGATGGTTTTACATCAAACTCTGAAACAGTAAATGCTGGAGTTACTCAGGGTTCTGTTCTAGGACCATTCCTATTCCTTTTATATATTAATGATATTTGCGATGATCTAGTCAACAATATAAGACTTTTTGCTGATGACACTTCTTTATATGCTATTGTAGACAAAGAAAATATTACACAATCACTTACTGATGATCTAGAACATATTGATAAATGGTCAAAGAAATGGCTAGTTGATTTTAATCCTAACAAAACTGTAAATTTAAATTTTAGTAGAAAAAATATTGTATATTCTCCTGTTAAATTTGGTGAATATGGCCCACCTATTACCGGGTATTCAAAATGATTCTCATACCCATTTAGGTTTACGTTTCCAAAGAGATGCTATGTGGACATCACACATACAGATAATACACGAAAAAGATTCAAAAAGATTAAACATTCTTAGAATGCTCAAATACCACATGTACCAGGTTTCACGTAAAACACTCATTAAAATATATTTTGCTTTTGTTCGACCTGTGTTAGAGTATTCTGATGTAGTGTGGGACAATTGTTCTGAAAAAGATTCTAAACTCTTAGAAGATATACAAGTTGAAGCAGGTAGAATTATAACTGGATTAAGGTGTAACTCTTCTCGTACAAAATTGTATGATGAACTTGGATGGGATCTCCTAAACACAAGGAGAAAAATTCATAAGTTAATATTATTTTATAAAATTATTAATGGTTATTCTCCACAGTATCTGTATGATCTGATTGAACCTTATCGCCCATCAAGTCATTCGTATAATCTTAGAACTAATAATGCTCAATTCAAAATTCCTAATATTAGAACAACATCTTATATGGAAAGTTTTCTCCCCTCTACAGTCAAACAATGGAATACCTTGCCAGATTATATTAAAAATGCTCCAGGAATATGTTCATTCAAAAGTCTTTTAAAATCTCATTTCTGTAGGAAAAGTATTGAACTTTTTAATTTTGGAATAAGAAAGTATAATATAATACATTGCCGGATAAGGAATAATGCTAGTAATCTGAAAGCAGATTTATATAATCAACATTTAGCTGAAACTCCAATGTGTGAACATTGTACTGATTGTATTGAAAATGCCTATCATTACTTTATTGTCTGTCCAAAATATACAATTCCAAGAGATGTACTCTTTCAATCAACACATAATATTATAAACTGTGATAATATTCCTGAATGTGATTTATTTTTAAATGGTAGTTCTAACCATGGACTTGACATTAATATACAAATATTTGAAGCTGTACATACATTTATAGCAGCAACAAAACGTTTTATATAAACACTGTCATATCTATATATAGATATAATTTAGTACTCCCAAACCGGTACTACTTTGTATTTTGTCTCCCCCTGTAATTTGCCCTTTTTGTTATTTTGTTCATTCTATTTTTCTCTTTTGTTTAATTTTCTATATATGACTTTTTCTGTTTTTTTTTCTATGTTACTTTGTTCACTTTTGTTTGTGTTTTTTCTCTCTTCTTTTGTACATTCTTTTATTATCACTATTTGTTTTGTACCTTGACCTAAATGTAGGGAGAGGGCTAAAATAGGCTGCGCCTGCTGCCCAATCCTATTCACAATAACATCTGTGAATAAAATATTGTTTAAATTAATTACTTTCATTCATATGTCAGTTCCATATATCCTAGTGAACTTGAATTGAACATGCATGTAGTCTGTTCTATATTTAAATGTTGTATTGATTCATGACAGTAATGGCAAACATACAGCTAAATTGTTTGACAAACAAGATAATTTCAATTTTTCTTAATTACAGTAAACTGATATCTCGCTATCACCTACGTATGGTGTCAAAATTTCTAATGGATTCGATACTCAAGAGCACAATCTGAGTGCGAATAGTTTTTTTTAAGTGAGAGTCTTCTGCATAATATTATAGAAATTCCAACAACCGGTGAAAATCGGCATACAAACATTCTGTGGTAGTAAAAATGGTCTTGTTATCAAATATAACATAAAAATGAATATTGTTTTTAGATAAAACGTTTTGGATATATCATTGGAATTGAAGATTATATTCTTTTTTCAAGTAAAAGGTTTTAAAACATTCATTTTAAAACAAATACATGATTTGATACATTAACCAAATAGTTGGAGGGTCAGACCTCCGTATACCTCCTAACTAGTGTCAATGAAGACTTCAGAATCTTTTAAATATCAGCCTCTGAATAACTGTATATGAAACCGTACAAATAGCTAAGTAGCTCACAAAGTGGAGGATGTATTGTCTCACACTTATAAAAAAAATATTCAGGTCATTTCACCTTCCCGTAGTAAAAAGAAATCTGAAATATTTCAATATTTGTATCAATGATGTTGAAAATTTGCGGAAATGGTTTCTGCTTAACTTTCAATTAATGAATATGTTGATCAAATGACTGATGAATGATGTGTAAACTTGTGTAAATATAGAGCAATTATGTATACATGCATTTAATGTAAAAAAAGGGTTACACTGAATCCATGTTGTGGTTTATAAGGAATTGGTAAATACCCCCTCCCTTCCCCTTCTTTTGATGTATTTTTTTTAGAATTAAAGTTATTATCTATTATATTAAGAGTTATGTATGTTTTAATTCTGTAATACAGATATGAGTAAATCTAAACCTTTTTTTTTTTTTTTAATTTTTGGACATATTTTGAGGTATTTTATGAGTAGCTCTAACTGCATCCTTGAAATTTTTGATGTGAAAATTTCACAAGCTTTGACTTTCAATATATTCTAAAGCGTAAATTTGCCAACGATAGATTTTTTTGTCAGCATAAATATCTATAACAATAAGCTATAAAATTTACTGGATTAAAATATCCCACCGTCCACCTTGTTACTAGAGTAGCTTCAAATCAACCAAAAATTGTCACTTTTACCGAATATTGGAACAATGCCAATTTCATATTCATGACCTTTTAGCCCTTAAACAAAATGAATGTCGATCATTCCGACTGTGCATTTAAGGAGAAATAACATTTATTCCCTTACTATAAAATAGAATATTTGAATAATTTTAAAGTTGCAATTTTATTTCTCCTCAAATATAAGTAATATGTTTAAGACAAGATGTGTTTGTAAAAAACACTGATGCCCCCGAATGGCAACATAGCAAAGATTAAGCTTTTCTTAAATGCAAATTTAATTAATTGGTACCAAAGTAGGGTATTCTCACTGGATTGATTGATTGTTGTTTAACGTCCCTCTCGAGATTTTTTTCACTCATATGGAGACGCCACCACTTGCCGGTGGAGGGCTACAAATTTTGTCCTATGCTCGGCACTCAGGGCCTTTAAGCAGGGAGAGATCTTTCTCGTGCCAACACCTACTGCGACATGGGGCCTCGGTGTATACGGTCTCATCCGAAGGACCGGTCTCCACGTCCCGCAGTGGGATTTGAACCCGCGACGTAAGGATTGACTCCTTACTTGGCGACTCTAGAGCAGACGCTCTAACCACTGCGCCACGCGGGGGACTATTCTCACTGGAAAACAATTGTGAAATTTGAAAGTAAGCTTATGTTAAAGTTTTTTAATTAGTACAAAAATCTACAAGATCAAGGTCAAAAGGCCAATGTAATTAGTATCAAATGAAAAGTCTTGCCACATAATATACTTATGTAGAGCATGAAAGCCCTAGCCCTAACCGTTCAGAAGTTATGGTCAACGTTCAATTTCTTAAAAAGTAGGTCACACTCCAAGGTCAAGGTCAAAGGGTCAAAGTTATTGTTATCAAATGAAATATGTTGTCATAAGGATCAAAAATGTAAAATATGAAAGCACTAGCCCTAACTCTTTAAAAGTTATGGTCAAGGTTTGCTTTTTTAAAGTGTGTCAATCTCAAGGGTCAAGGTCAAAGGGTCAAAGTTCTTGGTATTCAATGAAGGGTCTTCTCACAAGGATTACATATATGAAGCATGAAAGCCCTATCCCTTACCGTTCAAAAGTTATGGCCAAGGTTAAAGTTTTGTCACAAGTACGTAAATCTACAAGGTCAAGGTCAAATGGTTAAGGTTATTGGTATCCAGTGAAAGGTCTTTTAACATTACATATGTGAAGTAAAAATGTCCTGTTGTCTACTGTTCAAAAGATATGGCCAAAGTAAAATTTTTAAATTTTCATGTAAAAGTGGGTCAAACTGCAAGGTCAAGGTCAAAAGGTCAAATTTGGTGGTACCCAAAGAAAGGTCTTGTCACAAGGAATACACATATGAAATATGAAAGAGCTCCACTAAATCAAAAGTTATGGGCAAGGTTTAAGTTTTTGCGGACAGAGAGACAGACAGACAGACAGCTAGACAGGCGGACACGACAGAAGCTATATACCCCCGAAAGTTTGTTTACGGGGGCATAAAAATACCTCAAATTTTGTTGCATAAGACATATTTTTAGTAACAGGCAACAAAAGTTAAGTGTTATACCTGTCTTTTTTGTTTGAAGGCCCAACGGTCGCACACTTGGTTTAGTGTTAGCTCTTGTTGTGGCAATTTCAGTCTGTGCATTATGTTGTTTGCTGCAAACAAAACGGTAACGCAGACTCACCCTTACAAATCAATCAAACAATCGATCTATTTTAACTACCAATACTACATTTCCTTTATATCATTTTCTTGTAGTATCAAGTGGGGAAGGGGGGGGGGCAACAAGCCTTTCAATTAACATTTACAATAGTAAAAGTAATATTAGGAAAAGGCAGGGGGGTAGCCCCCCTGTTGCTATACGTGCCTGTTACAAGCAGAGAAAACAATGTGATATATTCTGATTTAAAAAGCAACGCTTCAGTATGTTTTCTAATGAGAATTAGATAGGTTTGAGATTTTTTATTATCTCTATATATACCTCATATTTCTAATTTTACTGTGAGATAAAAATAATTGATCTCTTTCTATTTACAATATCAAATTTTCTTCTCATCATGATTTGACATATTATTCATTTCTGGAAAAGTGAGCAAGGCTTCATACTCCAAACTATTTCCTTTTGAATTTAATGCTATAGTCGTTAATGAAAATCAATGTTTGAAATTAAAAAAAAATCATAAAATTTGGAGCCTCTAGGGATATTGCCCCTTATTTACTTGTTACAGTGTTGGCATCTTTTATGTATACATGTGAAAAAGAAAAGCATTGTGTTTTCTCATTTATAATTTTGGACCAAAGTGACAAATGTATGACAAACAAACAGGCTGAATAATAAATGAATGAGACTATGTTGTAATGCTTGCTGCTAACAAAAAAAAGAAGTACAAGCTCACCCTTACAACTTAGATATGTGATAGCCATTGAGTCAGACATTGAGAAGCTCCTTTCAATGCCAGACAAGACTCCCGACAATTTGAGTAAGGAAGAGAGATCTGCCTTACAATCATTAAAAAATCGGGATGACATTGTAATCAAGAAAGCAGGTAAAGGCTTTACAGTTGTTGTACTGGATAAAGAGACTTACATGGCGGAGGCCACAAGACAACTCTCAGACAAACGTTTATATAAGAAACTAGACCCTGACCCTACTAAAGAATTCTCCATCGCCATTACCAAAACTCTTGAGGATATTTTTGAGAAAAATGAGATTGGTATCAACGTCTATGAGACCTTAAGTCCTATTGACTGTAGACCAGCACAATTCTATCTGCTTCCTAAAATACACAAAGAAGGTATTCCAGGTCGCCCCATAGTCCACAAATTTACAGTAGACGTATCTAATTCCAAAAACGTATTTCTAGACACAACATCTACCCTGAATGATAGTGATATCGAATTCAGTCTCCACACCAAACCCACAGACTCCCACCTATATCTTATGCCCTCTAGCTGTCATCCCCCACACACTTTTGAGGGAGTGCCTAAGGGTCTAGCCACCAGAATTCGACGTATCTGTTCGTCCCCTACCTTATATCAGGAGCAAAGTGGTCTTCTTCAGTCCAACTTATGCAAAAGAGGCTACAATGCCCGCACCGTACAAACAGCCATTGATGAGATGGCGGGACATGACAGACAAAACCTATTACGCTACAAGGAGAAAGACAATAGCGGCAGGGTCCCTCTGGTAACAACATACCATCCTGTCCTTAAGAACCTTTGCGGTATCCTTCAAAAGAACCTACCAATTCTCCATTCAAACAAACGAATGGCAGAGGTCTTTATAGAAACCCCATTTGCTGCATACAGACGCCCAAGGAACCTAAAGGACATGGTAGTAAGAACCAGACTGGACAACCCATTACCTAACGGGGGTTTAAAACTTGCTCTGACAGAAGATGTCTTATTTGTAAGCACAGCACTGACAAGACAGTTTTAACAGCACTGTTACAGGCCGCAGCTACAAAATACTAGGGAATTAGTCCTGTCATACTGACAACTGCATTTATCTCATCAGTTGCAAAGTTTGCTCCAAATAGTATATTGGTGAAACATGAGATCTCCGCAGGAAAGTCAATAACCACCGTTTGACCATTAGGACCAAAAAACTCAATGAACCTGTTGGGGAACATTTCAACCTTGAGGGTCACAATGGGAGGACATGACAGTAGTTGTGATTGACCATAACCCAAGATGGACAGACGTTCAGAGAAAAAGCAAGGAAAGGTTCTGGATGCACAGATTGAAGTCTTTCCGCCCTAATGCATGGTATTAACAAACTGAATGACTTCACCAGATTGAAGTCATTCCGTCCTAATGGTATTTACAAACTGAATGATTTCACCAGAATGAACGTAAACTACATCCAATTCCTGATGATACTAAACAATATTATTGTCTCAATTTAGGGTAAACTCTACAGTTAAAATGCGGCACCAACTCTCGAACAACCGACATAACTATGTATTGCTTACGCCTTTGTTAATTTTTTCCCCGTTAATAAATCCTAAAATATTTCAAATTTTTAATAGATCATAATTCATATGTTAAAATATCCCTGCTATATTATTTTAATTTGATTAATCTTTATCAAGTATAGTTACGCCGTTTCGAGAGAATGAAACAATGTACGATTTACTGATTGTTGTAATTAATTAGCATAATTAATTCGTTCAATTACGTAAATCGCACTTCACCTGAGTATACCCGATAGACCGGACGTATTTCATAGCAGTCCTGATTTCTTTCTTTAAAAAGTGTTCTTGAAAATTTCCAATTCAACATGTAACTAAGTATGTAAATATATAGTGTTTAGTAGTAGTGCTAGTTGTTTTTGTTTCTCTGACTTTTTACTTTTTTCTTTGTCCTGAGGAACGGACAGGGCGTCCCGAAAATTTGACAATTTGTAATGTTCGTGTCGTTGGTCATTTTTAGTGCTTTATATATATATATATATATATATATATATATATATATATATATATATATATATATATATATATATATATATATATATATATATATAATGCATGTTCATATAGAAATTTTTTGTAAATTGAGGAAAATGTTCAAATATTGTCATTCATCATTTGCAGTCGATATATCAAAATCAAATAAAACCCACCCCTTCGACAATTTAAATAAGGATTTGATTCAAATCCGTCAAATATTTTTTTTTGTACCAAGCAAGCTTTAAAGGACATCGTTAGCTAAAAAAACTAACCTAAAAATAAAATCGATATTCATGAATGTACATGAATAGTTATTGATAACTGGAGAAACTAGATTTCAAGATGTATCTTTTTTTCAAATGTTTATTTGTCCAGTTTGTGGTCCTGGATATTTCTCTAGGATACGGTTTGTTAAATCATTTTTCATCATAGAATATCAGTAGTTTTCCTTTTTCGTTTCATTTATTTTCATTAATAATTTGGTTTCGGACCAGGAAGTGGATTTCATGAGAACGCCATTCAAAAGGCTGGGAAAACAGAATAATGATCAGCGTTCTGTTTTTTTAAAATTCAGATATAAATATTTAATAATAAAATATTTTTGAAACTCATTAAAAATAAGATGTATCACTAAGAATAATGTTACATAACTGTTGAGAAAAAAACATTGTTTTTAATGGAATAAGGACTGTAAAATTAGAAGTTTACTACAGCCATATTTATTAATTTGTCCCCTACCGACGATACCATTAATTTAGTTTTTACATCAAATAAGATAGCAGATCAAGTTCGCATTTCATGACCTTTGACGATATCACGACCTTTCAAAATTTCTGGGTTTTCCGCAATTATTTTCTAAACGTTTGATAATGGAACGCCATGGCTGCCTTGTGTTGGGTGTTATATGTTGTATGCCGTGGAACGAAGTGTAGTACAGTGTATTATATGTTGTGGTTCTTTTATTATATTTTGTGGGTCTATCATTTTATGTTGTGTTGTATTATATGCTTTGGATTCATAATTATATGCTGAGTCTCCATAATAATATGTTATGGTTTCATATTTATATCTTGTGGTTTCATAATTATATGCTGTTTATCATAAATGTACATAAAGTGAAAAGGCTGTAGATTTCTTAAGGTTGATTAAAAAACATTGGAAGGTTTAAATTAACACGTTGCATGGTAGATTCGAAGCTGGAAAAATAATATATCTGTACATGAATTCCAGCAAGACAAAATAAAAATCAACTTTATTACCTGACCAAAAAAAGGGGGGGGGGGTTGACAAGCAAAAATGAAAATAAGGAATTTTTCTCAAGCTCGATAATTGATGAGGAACTGGAGCGGGGGGGGGGGGGGGGTCAGTACGATTTTTGAAATTTTGAAAAAAATTCTGCATGATCCGTTTTTGATTATACTGCAAGAAGTATATATATATATATATATATATATATATATATATATATATATATATATATATATATATATATATATATATATATATATATATGTTCTTTAAAACTAATTCGGTGGCTTCCAGTAAAAATTCTTTTGTAAACCGGTTGTCAATTTTGTTTCTGTAATTTTCAATCCAAAAATTTAGCCGTTTCTCCTTATCACTTCAATACTCATGGAAAAGTATATAAAATATTGTGGGTTAATTTTTGTGCTATGCGGATTGTGGGTTATTTTGCGTCTTTTTCACTCACGTTGTGGGTACCATGGATGGTTTATGGGTCATTATATTTATATATATATATAGGTAAAATTAAAATAAAAAAGGCAACACAGATTAAAACGTTAGCGCTTTCATTACATCTTCAGACGTTTTACAAATGCATTCTTTATCCTGACTGCAATGTCTTACAAAACTATTAATACTTTAAAAATCATTATCTATAATTGAATCTGACAGCAAGCAATTAAATGCTTGCAGTTTGTTCACACCTTTGAAACCAAATCCGACATGTGTTTATACTCTTAGCCGGAGAACATCGAAAGGTTACACTCTGTGTGAAAGTTTTATCAGAAATCAAATTAAATCAAACTGTTAAGACTGGGATTAAATTTTTGAATGAAATATTTCTCTTTTTCTCTTCTTTCTGTTATATTGTCTTTAAAAAGTTTATAAAAAGGGAACACTTTAAACTGTCCTTGTCCGCATCTATCAATGTGTTCGCTGAGTTTGATCTTACGGTACTCAGGAACTTGAATATGCTGTTTATGCACGCGAATTCTGGCTCTCAATGTGGTCCCCGTTTCACCGATGTAGAATTGGTTGCATCCTCCGCAAGTAATAACATATATTAAATTTTTGGACTCACATGTCATGTCTGAATTAATAAAGAAATCTTTTCCTCTGAAATTAAATGATGTTCCTTCTCTTAAAACGAACATGTGCCACGTACCCAACGTCTCAGCAATCTACTAGATATAGTGTTGAAACCTCTCTGCCAACACGTTAAAAGTTTTGTTCGGGACGATTTAGATTTTTTACGACATCTACCTAAACAGGTCGATTTTAATACACAACTTGTAACCTTAGATGTAGTAAATCTGTACACCAATATAACCAGTACCTTAGGAATCAAGGCTTTAAATTTTTGGATTGAAAATTACAGAAACAAAATTGACAACCGGTTTACAAAAGAATTTTTACTGGAAGCCACCGAATTAGTTTTAAAGAACAATGTGTTTACTTTCAATGACAAATATTTTCATCAAGTGAAAGGTACAGCCATGGGTACCAAAATGGCCCCTACATATGCAACACTTACCCTTGGATACCTAGAAGAAGCACTATATGAAAAAGCTAATGAACAGTTTGATGCAGAATTTTGCGAATATCTTAAGAGAAACTGGAAAAGATATCTGGATGATTGTTTTATTATATGGAAAAAAGATGATTCAGATTTGAACATTTTAAATGATATCTTAAATGAATTAGACCCAGATATTAAATTTACAATGGAAAAAAGTTCTACTCAATTACCATTTTTAGATGTATTAATCTGTAAGGAAAACAACAAAATTGCAACAGATATATTTTATAAGAGTACTGACACTCATCAATATTTGCATTTTGGATCTTCCCACCCGCGACACATTAAAAGAGCAATACCTTACAACCTAGCCCGACGAATATGCACAATAGTAAGTGAGGAGGAAACCAGAAATCAACGTCTGGATGAATTGAAAATATTTCTCACAGACCAACATTATCCTTTAAGCTTAATCAACGACGGCATCAGAAAAGCAAAGGAATTAGACAGAGAAGAATTAATTAATCCAACTCCTAATGATGAGGAAAATATTAAAATATTACCACTAGTCACAACTTACAATCCTAAAAACCCAAATATTACACCTATCGTTCAAAATCTGAACGAAATTCTCAAAACGGATGAATAAATGTCAAATGTTCTTTCAAAATTCAAGTTTATAAACAGCAAAAGGCAGCCCAAAAACCTCAGAAGAATACTCTGTCCTTCCAAAATAACGAAATCTACAAAATCCGTGACAAAATGTAAAGATCCGCGATGTGGCACATGTTCTGTTTTAAGAGAAGGAACATCATTTAATTTCAGAGGAAAAGATTTCTTTATTAATTCAGACATGACATGTGAGTCCAAAAATTTAATATATGTTATTACTTGCGGAGGATGCAACCAATTCTACATCGGTGAAACGGGGACCACATTGAGAGCCAGAATTCGCGTGCATAAACAGCATATTCAAGTTCCTGAGTACCGTAAGATCAAACTCAGCGAACACATTGATAGATGCGGACAAGGACAGTTTAAAGTGTTCCCTTTTTATAAACTTTTTAAAGACAATATAACAGAAAGAAGAGAAAAAGAGAAATATTTCATTCAAAAATTTAATCCCAGTCTTAACAGTTTGATTTAATTTGATTTCTGATAAAACTTTCACACAGAGTGTAACCTTTCGATGTTCTCCGGCTAAGAGTATAAACACATATCGGATTTGGTTTCAAAGGTGTGAACAAACTGCAAGCATTTAATTGCTTGCTGTCAGATTCAATTATAGATAATGATTTTTAAAGTATTAATAGTTTTGTAAGACATTGCAGTCAGGATAAAGAATGCATTTGTAAAACGTCTGAAGATGTAATGAAAGCGCTAACGTTTTAATCTGTGTTGCCTTTTTTATTTTAATTTTACCTATATAAAAACCGGACACTGTGAAATTTTCAAATTTGGATATATATATATATATATATATATATATATATATATATATATATATATATATATATATATATATATATATATATATATATATATATAAAGTATGAAACAATGTGGAATCATAAAGCCTTGAAGGAGTATTTTAAATATAGAAGTGTAAAGCCTTAAAGGAGTGTTTTAAATATAAAACTGTAAAGCCAAAAAGGAGTATTTGAAATATAAAACTGTAAAGACAAAAAGGAGTGTTTTAAACATAGAACTGTGAAGCTGAAAAGGAGCATTTTAAATATAGAACTGTAAAGCCGAAAATGAGTTTTTAAATATGTAAATGTAAAGCCGAAAAGGTTAACACAGCATATTATTATGAACCAAAAGCATATAAAGAATAGACCTATAGCATACAATATTAGGCACAGAGCATATAATAATAAACCCACATTATAGAAATATAATCCATCAGTATATAACAATGAAACCACTGCACGTAGAACCACAGTATGATAATGGAACCACAGCATATAATAAAAACCACAGCATATAATAAAAACACACCACAACTAATGATAGAACTATATCATATAATAATAAAACCACACCATATAATAAAAGAACTACAACATATAATAAAAAAAACCCACATAAATAATAAAAGACTCACAACATTAAATAATAATAATACAACCACAGCCTATAATGATAGAACCACAGGCTATAATGATAGAACCACAGCATATAATAAAAGAACTGCAAATTATAATTATATAGAACCAAACCAAATAATTATAGAACCACAAAATATAATAATACATGTATAACTTACCACTGCATATAATAATATAAACAGAGCTGATGAATATGACCCAGAGTATATAATTTTAGAACCACGATTCTAGTTATAGATGAAATTTGTATTTCGTTCCGCTTCATTGATTTTTGAAGGAATTATGGCGTTTTCAGTTTTTAATGGGAACCAGATTACACTTGTCGTATATTTATTCTGCAATACTTTCAGAATGCTTGTTACATGTAGTCCCCTACCGAAATAAAAACCGGTGGGGACTAAAGGTTTCCTTTGGGTCTGACCGTCTGTCCGTCTAGCTGCCCCTCTGTCTGTCAGTGTGTCCCATTCGGTTTTCCGCACTTTTTTCTAAACGCATGCAGCTAGATCTGCTGCTGATTTTTAGCATGTGAGTGAATCTTGATGAGTTTGTATTTCGGTCTGCTTCAGTGATTCATGAAATTTCACGACCTTTCAATTTGATGTTTTGGAGATCCGTGTTTGCTCTGCTCCTTTTTGTGATGTTTCAAAGCTGGAAAAATAACTGCAGATATTTGGACTTTTCAGCTCGATTACCGTTCCTTATCTTCACATACTTGTATTCCATCATGTATCAAATCTTTTTGTATGTGTCTTATTTCAGACAATATATCGGCATATAAACCAACAGGACAAAGGACATACTTGGGTAAAAAGGGTTTTCCCCAGAAAGCTGTAGATAGATCTATTTTCACATGCTCTACCAAAGATTTCAGTGGTCCAGCATGGTGGTATGTAGATCTCGGAAAAGTCAAAAGTATTTATGACGTACAGATTTACTTCAGTCTCTACTCATCATGTACTTTTGGTAAGTAACAATTTAGACAAACACACATTTATTCAGTATAGTAAAATACGTTTGAGATACCCATTTATACTCATTTTAACCACAAACATGACAATTGCAAAAATATGTTTTTTCTGTATCTTTATAAAAAGCGAAAAGATTTTTACTGAAACTAATTTTGGAGAAGGATAGCTACATATATCATTTTAGTTCTTTTGTTGACAGAAGCTACATATATATAATCAGGTGTCATATTTATTCTCAGGGGTCTAAGAACTTGTAATTCAACATCTTCTAATTTCACCTCATCGTAAAAGATGAAATTAACGAAAATTGATTAATCTTATGAATCGAGTTAAGAAAACAAAGCTGGCAAAAAATGAGGCATTATCGGCCTCATAGCACTGTATTCACTTAGAATCAGTTGAGCTATGTAAACATGATAAATACCTACCGGTAGGTAGATACATTGTATCAAAATATTTCTACATGAAAAGAAGCTTAAAATCAAAAATCTGAATCATTTTTATTTAAAAACAGTGAAGCTGGTAGTTCACCCTAATTGCCTTCATTCTGTTACACATTTAAATATGAAAAAGAGTTAGACTATTTGATTAGTGTTTTTAAATTTCGATGTGTTGTATGTATGAAATCTTTTTTGCTTTATAGGCTTGGTAGAGGGACAGCAGCATGTGTATAGATACGAACTCTACATTTCTAACAGTACTGATTTCAGTTTGTTACACGAGGCTTATCTATGTTACAATCATACAGGGCCGGAAAAACCCGCACCTAATGTAACTCATACATGTGTTTTGTTTGGTCGATATGTAATTTTCTACAACAACAGACTAAGGTTCACACTGCTATGTGAAGTAATTGTGCAAGGTAATTTCATATCTCTATAACAGATCCTACTTAAAATAGACAAATTACCAGTTTTAAATTATCAAAAGGCATAAAAGAGACAGGTAAAAACGAGATATTTTGTAAGACAAAAGGCTTATCTTTCAAAGGTTGTGAAGAGGATGGTGTTTATGGATTTAACTGCAATGAAACCTGTCCTACTAATTGTCAAGAGAGAAGGTGTTACGTAACTAATGGAACTTGTGTTGGTTGTAAAGACGGCTGGACTGGGGAAAAGTGTCTTAATGGTAAGATTTAGAAAGTCATTCTAAATGTATATTAGGCGTTTTATCATTGTCGATTTCCATCTATCCATGCTTATTTTTTGCATTTTACTTTCCCATTGGTACTTTTGAAACTCATTTGCCGGTCGATACAATGATCTTGTCAGCAAATACAATGTATCATTGAGTCAAATGCTGCCTGACGTTTTTTCATCTATTTCTTAGTCCATTATTTATAAACTGAATTGACGACGGATTTACGTTATTTCCCGATCATGACAAGGAACACATGGTGGGTGTGATCGATCGACAAGGGATGATTACTCCTCCATTGCACCTGATCCCAACTCCGATGCTTTGGGGTCTGTGTTTGTTCTGCTCTTATTTTGTATTGTTTAATGAACTTTTGATGCTGTTCGTTATCTCCATATGTTTGATTAATTTAATCTCCTTAAGTTAATACACTTCAGCAATGGATTGCAATACAAGAGACCAAGAGAACGGCCATAAAACACATATTGGAAACGTTAATTTGCAACATGATACCTATGAAATAATCAACTATTTGTATCATTGCACATACTAGGAATAAATATTTTTAAAAGTATTTGAGATTGAATTTAATATATAATGTCTGCAAATAAAAAGAAAATTGCAGTTTATTTCTCATTCTTCAGTCGCCCACGTGGTACAGTGGTTTCACAGTGTCTGCCCTAGAGTCGCAAAATAAGTAGGATATGGAGATAACGAACAGTATTCAATATTAAAGTCCATAAAACAATACAAAATAGGAGCAGAGCAAAGACGGACCTCCGAAACATCTGAGGTGGGATCAGGAGCCATGGAGGAGTGAGCATCCCCTGCTGACACTGTCACACCCGCCGTGTTCTCCTTGTCAGGATCAAGTAATTATGGAAAAATCCGTTGTCAATTCGGTGTATAAATAATGGACTAACAATTAGTATGAAAAACGTCAGTCAGCATTTGACTCAATGATAAATTGTATTTGGTGACAAGGTCATTGTATCGACCATAGAACTAACGAAATGATGACTTTAAACGAGTCTGCTGATATTCTTGTTTCATCAACTTGCTTGTAAATAATTTACCACGTTTAAGAAATTGTTCATACGTAGAGCATGCTCTTGCGTATCGAATCAACTGAGATATATTTACTCCATATGCAGTTGATATAGATATATTGCTGCATAAGTAAGGGAAGTTGACGATAGAAAATTTAATGTCATCACGTTTATCATATAGCTTGGTTGTTAGATTACCATTAACGTCTTTTCAAGTAAAATATCCAAGTATGAAACAGATGTGTCAGATGTGATTTCTTTTATGTACATCTCATAGGATATATCGTATCGACGTAGGAATGGAAATTTCCATTGTTAATTGACTATACGTCGTCGATATACCTAAAAGTCGAGTTGAAGGCTACAGCAAGTGTTTTCCTCTTTTCACACATAAGATTTTGCACAAATTCTGCTTCATATGAATATAAAAATAGGTCTGCTAAAAACGAAAAGCAGTTGGTACCCATGGGAATTCCAATAGATTGTTGGAATACCTGTTCTCCAAAAACCACATGGATATTGTCAATTAGAAACTCAAGCATCTCTTTGATGTCAACTTAGTAGTACTTGTGTGTGCAACCAGAATGTGTTTTAACAAAATAATTTTGCAAATGACTAATGACCATATAAGTAAATTAACGAGTTCCATTTTTATTAAAAAAGCAGTTCAAATTTCACTGTGGGCCTTGGGAACCGGTCCTCCGGATGAGACCGTATAAATCGTGGTTCCTTGTCGCAGTAGGTTTTGACAATAAAAAGACCCCTCACTGCTCAATGGCCCTAAGTTCCGAATATAGGACAAAATTTGCAGTTCTCCACAACTTGTGGTGTCTCCATATAAGTGAAAAATTCTCGATAGGGACAACATTCAATCAATAAATCAATCAATAAATATCATTCATTTTTTTCACAAGCTGTAATTAAATACAGCAATATTTTAGCAATGTTTACCGTTAATCCTTTTTTAGCCTGCCCCGCTGGAAAATATGGAGCCGAGTGCAAGAAAACATGTACAGACCATTGTGGAAATAATACTTCCTGTAATCACATGACTGGTCAGTGTGAGGGGTGTTTATCTGGATGGATGGGATATGATTGCAATGAAAGTAAGATGTGTGTAAAGAATATCCTTGAGTTAATTTGACGCAAAAAGAAATTTTCATTGTACCAGTCAATGAGAATTAGTTGATAATACTTTAAGTTCATGAGCATTAAACTAAGAACACTAAATCACTGCACATTTTAAATTGATTGCTCTTTTTGAGATAACGTCATTAAAATGTTTTAGCCTGCAGGAAATTATATTATATTAGCCTGTACAGGAAAAGGTAAATCATGTAATTTTCAAATAAATGTATGTATAATCATATACATGTGTATATACATATTTTCACAATTAGAAAAAGATCATTTTTATATCCTTTTTGTTATTTTTATATTTTTACAACCCATAATTTTATATGTATAATATACAATGCATAAAACGAGAATCTGTTTTGCATTCAAGCAATTGTAGAAATTTTATACTTCTGTGCATAATAAAAAGTTTATAACGTGAAATATACATTTTGAGGAGTTTCATGGCATAAGAAAGGATCAAACGATGAGCCATTTTAAGTTATAACTTAGAACTTGAACAAACATAAGCAATAACTAGGTACTAATTCTTCATTTAGCACAGCCTGCCTGTTTTTTATCCCATTTTTAGGGGACCCCCCTTGCACGTATTTAGCAGACTATGAGACCATATGTAGTGTAAACTGCATTAACAATGACAAATGCTGACTATAGTTAAGGCAATTTTTTCACAACAAAATTTCTACAAATTTTTTTGTTTACCCCATTCTGAAAAGAAGGACACAGCTGGTGTATAGATTGTAAGGAGATTCTTACTCCTTAATGACACCTGATCCCGCATCTGTCCGCGATTGCTCAGCCCCCATCATGTACTCTTATTTAGACTTTGAAAATGAGAACTGTTCGTTATCACCATATTTTTTGTATAATACACATTAACACAATTTACTGCATGAAAGAAATTTGTTTTCATTTGTGATTTCTTGTTGAAAATTTAATTTTCAAAGAATATGGAAAAATAAACATTCGTTTACTTTTTGAGTTTAAAATTTACATCACAGAGGCAACATCAAGAAAGTTTATTTTGAAATTACTGGTCATTTTTATTGGCAAGTTTTTTTTTTCTTACTTAAACATACTGTGAATCCATTCTTGAAAAAATATAGGATATATTAATCTGTTTTCTTTTATTCGTTTTTTTAAAATATAATTTAAGTTAAAATGTATCATATGAAAGTGAAACGAAGGCATTATTCACTACAGGAAGAAGGAAAACGAGAAAGGAAATGACCAGCCTTCCTACGAGGTGATTGACAGAGGGCGTTCCCATAAAAGTTCAACATCTGACAGCCATCTTGAAATTCATAGATCTTAAGATCTGAATGCCACATGATCCACAAAATTCCTTCAAGTTTATCGAAATCTCTCGCTCAAGGACACAAAAAAATGTCTTTATAGCAAAAGTAAATATACAATTATGGACTCTTTTGGTTTTTAATATGGTTTGTCATTCACCAGAAGATCATGAATATTGATCGAGGCGAATCCAAGGAGAATATGTTGTGCTTGCGCTTGTATAGATTATATAGGGACTATAAATACACTACATAATAACGATTATTTATTAAAAAATGAAATATTTATTTGTTTTAAATAAAAGAACATCTAGAAGCCTATGATTATGTCCGATGCATTCCACTTCGAATTCAGTCCTGAGTGTGGCGAAGGAACAGACACTACCTAAAGTTTTTTTAATGTCTTAAGTTTGACTCGAATTTGAATCGAACTTGGTGCCCCCTATTATAACAGACCGAGTAACCTCAAAATATATACCGGTAGATCATTGAGACATTTGTGCTGTTTTTACAGAATGAGATATACTAGTATACTCGCAGATTGTAAAGTTGAAGCTATTATAAAATTGGAACTAAACGCCTGTTTTGCTTGACTGTTTATCCTCAGTAGTAGCCATATTACAAATAAAGCAATGACAATTAAATTCTGTAAGATTTACAGGACTCAGACAAAAAATGTTTCACAGAATGCGGTGTATTCAAATTTATTGAGTAAAATTCAATCATTCTACATATGCCACTACTGCACTGCTTTTAATAATAACTAAAGACATATAACATGTATAACATTTCAAGCATTCGTTTTGGTCCGATTATCAAGTGTAAAAATACTCAATTTAAACAAACAAATGTATATTATCTCATAGCATAAAGAATAAAAAAATGTATATTATGTTTACCGGAAACAAATAGCAAATGAATGATTATCATAGTACAGTTATGGCCCTACTTTGCCCGAGCTATGTGACAAATAAAAAAGGGTAGATAATGAAAACATTGATTTAAAAAAATCTACAAACAATACAGTAAATGAACAATGCCTTAACAGGTACTGTCGAAAATTCCAAAGTTTAGAAAAAGGAGTAAGTGTCCACTGTTGATCGCACACCTGCTGTGCGTCCTATCTGAGAGTGGGATGGCGTGGAGTACTGCATCAATATTCTGTAGAAAAATTGTCTGGATAAGTGAAAAAGAATATTGATATACACTGAACCAAACTTCGAAGTGTTCACCTAACATTTTTTAAGATTGAAAGAACAAACGCGTACAATATTTTTTTCAATTCATAGTTAATTATGCATATTTCACGTACCCTTAAAATGAAAATTCACACAAAAGTATGTCTGTGGAGGAAGATTCGTTCTTATTACTGCAGGACATCCTTTACTGTTAGATATCATGTACCCCCGAAAAAGGAATGGAGATTGAACCAGCTGCCACGCCTACTGCCTAGATCTTCTCACACCGCTGATAATGTGTGGAGAGGGGGGAGGGGTTGACATTCCTTATAAAAATCCCAAATGTGTTCAACGAGATTCAGACCCGAGGATTTGGCAGTGCATTATCACACAGATGCCTTTTAATCAATGTCCTTGTTTGTCACCGCTTTAAGGATGATTCTGACTGTTTGAGATGATATTAGACTATCAAGGGCACCGATTTCTTATCATTTTCATACAATTAAAATAATATTCTTTGTTTTTATGCTTTTGAAATTGTTTCAGGATAATTAAACACATTTTTAACCTGGTGTGAGGCAAAACCTTGGCCTCAGACAAAGATCCAGATCACTTCCGGTTTGGTTACATTTTTTCCCAAAAGCTCTCAAATTGTGATAAATCGGCAAGAAAAATGACGCACAGCCTATAGTAGAAATTTAAAGTTTAAAGGGTTTTGAAACTGGTTGTTAATTTTTAAAAGTAATATCAAGGACAATTAAAACCAAAAAAAAAAAAAAAAGTAAAACGTGGTACAAGGATGATCCAAGTATCAACATTCCAACTGCTATCCCCTCTCTTTCAATGGTCATTTTGCCAATGCTTTGTGTTTTTAAGTAAACCCAGATTTTAACATTTGATAATGATCATGAAAAGATGATACATGTATTTACACAAAACACGTGCCGCAAAGTACAGATATATTGTTTTGTAGCTTCGTCACGAAACATTGCATGGCTTTCGTTGATGATATTGGATTTTATTTCAATATTTGTTGAAAGGACTCATGGCTTTCGTTGATGATATTGGATTTTATTTCAATATTTGTTGAAAGGACTCATTTGTTGTAATAATTTTGATAAATTAATAATAAATCATACCATTCTTTAAAGTAGTTTTTAAATAAATACATTTATTAGAGTGAACACTAAAAAGTTTTGTTAAGTGTAGATACTCTGCCTGTGCGAAGTGGTTGTTGGTGTCGTACGCATATTCTAGATGTTTTTATGCAAAAAAAATGTATATTATTGTGTTTTTCAAATCTACTCTATCCAATTTGCCAGACTAAACCATCCCATGAAATTAATGTGATTCTGGATTTTTATAATAGTAATGTCTTTTATCGATCTCTTGAGTGATGTCGAATTAATACTGGAGTTGATACAGTGAAATCACTAATATTTGTGGGGGTTTAATTTTCGTTGTTTTCAAGGTAGGAAGAGACCCGTGAATTTTTATCCAATTTATGGGCCTGAATACTGTTCTCTCTCTCTCTCTCTCTCTCTCTCTCTACCTCATGTTCCCATGCTTAACTTTGTATCCCTTTTTGCCCCCACTGTACTCTTGGGGAATATGGCGAACAAAGTCGAGACTGATATATTTGCAAATATATTCAAATGACTTATTAACGCCATCTGTTCTTGAGATGACGTTCTATTCGCTATATACATATATCAGTAATGAAATACTGTTATTTATTTAAAAACCACATATACACGTTATGAAAAAAAAAAAAATAAAAATTGCGATAAAACTTCCTGTGAATTTTTAGATTGTAAGGAAAACTGCACTCCCTGTTTTAAGATAGTAATAGTAAATAAATCACGTATCTGAGGTAAGTCAATTGGTAAAATGTAAGATGTCTTTAAAGCCGCTTGGTCCGATTCTAATCGCTAAAAATATATATTCGTTTTTCTTCTTGAAAAATAATTGTCCATAAATTGTTTCAACTTTTGTCAAATTATATCCCCAAAGTCTTTTTCTTTTAAAAGATATTAAAATTCAAAAGTTAAAAAAAATACTTTTTGTTAGGTCACACAAAGAAAAATCCTATGTTGATCATTGTTGATATTGCGTGAAATCACCTTCTAAAAATTAAATTTATCGCTTACATGTTTATCTCAAAACATGAAGAACAAACCCGAGCATTTTTTTCACAACAAAGTACATATATTTGTTTATTTGTACGAATTTGTTCACTTTGTCATCACAACGAGATTCAGGATGAAATTCATTTTCTCCTTGTATGTCCTCATCTTAATGTACAAAGACTTGAACTCATAAATATTTGTAAAATTAAATGTAAAAATTTTCAATCTCTATCTTATGATAATCAATTTTATTGGCTCATGACTAATGAAGACTTAGACATCCTTAGATCACTTGCTGCATTCCTTAGTAATTTACCTTAATTGAAGATATTGTGATAAGCATAAAAAATTATATACCTCTTTCCCAGTTTCTTGCCCTTAACTATATATATATATATATATATATATATATATATATATATATATATATATATATATATATATATATATATGTATAAATTATATATATTTGTATGTAACTTACAATACAATACATGTATGTATATTCAGTATATCTCTTATATACTTTTTTTGTTTTTTTTTAACAATTGCTCTTTATTTGTAATATCATCATCATGTTTGTTCTATCATTTGGATCCTCCTCCTTCTATTTGTAAATCTTTTTGCTCCTCCGGGGGCCCAAATTGGATTAATAAAATCTTGTATCTCTTGTAAATCTTGTATTACCTGTACACGGACTATATTTTAGCTCCTTTAAAAAATCATTAAAAAAATCTGATTTTCCTTTATTCTTTAAATATGCATATTAATATAAAAATTACTATGGAATATATTCAATTAATTTCTTAATTTTGAAAAGATGTATTATGACTAAGGTTTTCTACTAATAGAGAAAAAAAATACTCGGGTTTGAATTATCTTCATTATTAGATATATCCGATAAACTTATTTTTTCAAAATTGACTTCACAACAGATCTTAACTTCCGTCAGGAACTACTGTTTGTCAATAAGGTTTTTGTTCTGCGTTGGCCATGTAAGGATTGTTGTAATAAACTTTTAAATCAATCTTATAATTTATTTTTATATAATATCTATGTAATGGCGTACTTTTATTGTGCAAGATAATATGTGCCTGTTTCGGGTTAAGCGGCTTTAAATTAGGATCGCCCGGAATAAATGCATTAAAATATTTATTAATATGATGTATTGGTCGGTATCAATTTTTTTTAAACATTTTGTATTATATGACGTTTGTATACTGCCAAATATCTTACATTTTCATTGCGAATTATTGGAAAAGAAATTGTTATAGTATACCACCAAGAAACAAATTCATTTTATCATTTTCTAAATTGATTTTCAGTTATAACATATTATAAACTGGGATTTGATTTCAACTGAATATGTATATCTTTTTTTATAAACAAATTTTTTTGAAATCTTTCATACATTTAAAAAATCGTTTCGTTTCAGAACTTTGACCATTAGAGACCGATTTGCAGTCATAAGACATAGACTATACGCCTATACCTTTCGACAATATAACTGAACGATTTAAAGTATGTTAAATAGGTTTTACCTTGCAAGAGTTTAAAGACCTTGTTATCTTAAAAGACAACTCTAAAAATAAAACAGATACTCATGAAAGCACATTGGATAATGCATATGAGAACCGGAAAAGCAAGCTTTTAAGATGCGATTTCTTTTCAACTGTTTACTTGTCCAATTTGTCAGCATGGGTATTTCTACAGGATACGGTTCGTATGGCACAATTTCATCCCAAATAGAGCTAGTGCTTTTAATTCTTTTGTTTTATTTATTTTTAAACATCAATGAATACAGTAGTCATTTGGGCCTGAACCAGGAAGTTTATTTACACTAGACTCATTTAAGAGTCAAGCTAATTTTAGTGTGTTTTGTACTGATACGAAGTTGACTGTTAAAATTTCCAATGGTGATCAGTGAGGTTGCAACGATCGTGGCATTGCTATTATTTTGTATATTGTTTAAAGTCCCTTTCGAGAATTTTTCCCTCATATAGAGACGCCACCACTTGCCGGTCGGGAGCTGCGCATTTTAGCCCTATACTCGGCATTTAGGGTCATTGAGCAGCGGGATGTATTTCGTGCCAGCACCTATTGCGACACGGGACATCGGTTAATACGGTCTTCCGAATGACCGGTTCCTTAATGCTGCGGAGTGATATATATATCTATTATCTGATTATATCGTCTAGAAGTCGCACAGTATTTAGGTATCTGTAATCGTTCCACCAAACAACGTACATCCGTTTGCCTCAGATTTACGGCGCTATATTGTAATGATAGTGCAGTGTTTATTGAATGCCTATTGAACGTTTTTTTTTAACATTTCCATTGCATTTTTCTAGCGTCACAATCATCATGTTCTGAATGCGAAGGCGGTTTTTTCCCCCAGATAGTTGTTTTTGAAAAAAGAGCTATGATTTTGATTTAATTATATATTACTGATGAACATGTACATGTATATATAGAAATACTATCATGACTTTTTTCTTAATGTCTCATCTACTGATATTACTAGTTTTATTTGACAGTAGTATAAATGCAAAATCTTCATATATATATATATATATATATATATATATATATATATATATATATATATATATATATATATATATATATATATATATATATATATATATATATATATATATATATATATATATATATATATATATATATATATATATATATATATATATATATATATATATATATATATATATATATATATATATATATATATATATATATATATATATATATATATATATATATATATATATATATATATATATATATATATATATATATATATATATATATATAAATATATATATATATATATATATATATATATATATATATATATATATATATATATATATATATATATATATATATATATATATATTTATATATATATATATATATATATATATATATATATATATATATATATATATATATATATATATATATATATATATATATATATATATATATATATATATATATATATATATATATATATATATATATATATATATATATATATATATATATATATATATATATATATATATATATATATATATATATATATATATATATTAAGTCACTAATATATTGATATGAGGATTTTGCACTCTTCATAGGCCTTGCTTTTATTACATTCAAAGCTCTGTAATTTAAGATCTTTTTCTGATACAAATTTTTTGGGTATTTTAGACGATTTATCGGCATACAAACCAACAATGCAAGGTTACGGTCACAAAATAGATGTAGCTGCGAATGCTGTAGATAGATCAATATACACATGTTCTTCTACAGACTTATTTAATCCAGCATGGTGGTATGTGGATCTCCAAAAAGTCAAAAGTATTTTTGACGTAGAGATATATTACAGACTTTATAGTACCGAATATGGTAAGTAAGAAATATATGAATTGACACATATAGATCTATTTAATGAAATACTTAAAAAAAAATAAAATCTTTAACTCCTTTCTGTACAGGTATTGAATAACTACATGAATTAACCCTATTTAAATGATACATTTCATTCTCTTGTGTACGAAGGCGGCGCAGTATCCACAAGTTGCAATTAAAAATATGTATGTTACACTTTAAATCCAACGAAAAAGTTACTACTCTATATTTTTTAGTGCAAATGCAAATTCTTCATACTGTATTACAATCTAATTTCCTCAAATTTGGGTGTTTATACTTTCACAAATATGAATTTTATAACGTTTTATACACCGGGTAGAAATCCAACTTTTAAAACATGGCGGCTGCGTTGACGCAGGCGGTGCACTGGATTATGATCAAGTATGTTGATTCAGAAAGTCATAAAGTCATAAATGTTTGGTAGGGAAGGAAATGTTTTCTGATTCTTAGTATTTAAAATGACTGAAATTGTTTCTCTATGTAAGTGAATAACGGAAACTAAAAAAAGAGAAAGGCCTAAGAACTGGGCAAGAGTGCCACTGTGCAACTCCATAAACTATAATCATTTATTATTTGTGCACCATGAAACTAGACAATATCTCTTTTCACCATTTAGATTCGTAGTGTAGCATCTGATTGCCAAAAAAATTATAAAAACACATATCTCAGTTGATTATATACGCAAGAGCATGCTCTACGTTTGAACAATTTTCTAAAACGGGGTAAATTATTGGCAAAGTTGATGTAACAAGAATTTAAGGTAAGTCACTCGTAAAATTTGTTAAATCAAGGATTTTTTGGGAAGTATATTTTGGATTAGTACTCATATAGTATGACTCAAAATCGCAGAGAAAATAGGGGGTCAGTGTGCATCTTACTGATCTATTGTACAATTAAATTGACCATTTTGCACTTAAATTTTAACTAATTGATTTATTACTTTATCTCTAATTTTATTTTATCAGATGTTACTACGTTTATAAATTTAATCTTATTTTACATAAAATAGTTTGAATAATATTTATCATTGAACAAATATTGCAAATTAATGCGCTTTTATTATTGTGTGACCTTTTTGCACTAAAAAATAACATATTTGTGGTATTAAAAAACTAAATTGGCAATAAAATATTTTCTTATATCAAGCTTTTTAGGAGTTAAGTGCTGATCAGTCACAAATATCGAGTAGTTTAAAAAAATGAGAGAAAAAGTTTGGGTCATTGATGTTAATTTTGAAACATTGGTCAAAATATGTGATTTTCAGGCAAAAAATGGTGTAAATTTTATCTTGGCTTCTTTAATATATCTTCATTTCTTGGCAAAGTTTGTTGAGGGAAGGTGTAAAACTTGTTCTAAAAATATAAATTAAGACCTATATTAAATATTCCTGCAAAATCATAACGGAAAATATCCTCCGTGTAAAAGTATGTGAGGCTAACATTTCAAGACAGTAATTTAATAAAATTTAATAAATCTGAATATCCTTCCACCACAAGAAATAGTCCCTCATAAATCTTGCTTCTTTGTAGATTTTTAAGCAGTTTTTTCGATGAATGTTAAAAATTATACATTGTTGAATATAAATATTTATAAAAATTGAATTTTAATAAATATTTTTTAAGTAAGAGGTTCTGCAGGAACTTTTATAAAATGCAGACGAGTGACTTACCTTAAGCAGATTCGTATAAAGTCATAATTTGGGAAGTTCTATGGTCGATACAATGACCTTAGCTTGTCAGCAAACACAGTTTACCATTGGGTCAAATGCTGACTGACGCTTTTCATACTAATTGTTAGGCCATTATTCATACACTGAATTGACGACGGGTTTTTCTATTATTCCCGGTCATGACAAGGAGCACGCGGCGGGTGTGACCGGTCAACAGGGGATGCTCACTCCTCCATGACACCTGATCCATCTCCGATGTTTTGGAGGTCCGCGTTTGCTCTGCTCCTATTTTGTATTGTTTTAGGGACTTTTAATCTTGAATACTGTTCTAATGATAATATCTCCATATTTTTCATTCAATACACCCCTAACGAAGATTTCAAAGTAAGATAAAAAACAATCTTCGAAACCTAGTATAATTTGCGCAAAAATCTTCCATAGTTTGTAGTTAGTAGTACGATTGACAATGTCAAAATAGAAACATCCAATGACAAACACAATTAAATGTTCAACTGAAGCGTTAGCGTATCGATCAGTGAAATGTAACATGAATAAAATGATTATAATATCAATCGTGGACACTCCAGGACCCGTTAATTTAGTGGCTAACTCGGCCTTGTACCAGAGTTAGGTGCGATTTCTTTCGTTAAAATTGTGGGTTATCTGAACATAACCCACACTTTTCTATAGCTCCGCCCAGGTAGTCTGGACAAAAGAACTATAAAACCATGCACAATTTTAAAGGGAAACAATCATGCGGGCTAGTTGTACCAAATTGATGAGTGTAAAAAAAAAGTAAATTTATCAATTGGAGACATCATTATGTAATATGTATTAAATGATTGTATATTGTTAAACGTCCCTCTCGATAATTTTCCACTCATATGGAGACATATGCCGGTGAAGGGCTTCAAATTTTGACCTTTACTTGGCACTCAGGGGCATTGAGCAGTGAGGGATCTTTATCGTGCCAACGGCTGCCGCTGACACGGGACCTCGGTTTTTAAAGGTCTCATCCGAAGGACCCGCAACTTTTACTTCAAAGTGCTGAGCGCAAGGCGAAGGAACAGTTGCTACCCATTTTTTATCGACTAAGGTCAGTCGCGGCCGAGAATCGAACTCACAACCTCCCGATCACAAAGCGAGCGCTCTTCCGACTGACCTACCATAAACGGTCAGCATTATGTAATAACTATCAATCAAAAACGGCATTAAAACTTTCACTTTCGTCAACAATTGAAAACAATTCTTCAGAAATAGATTGGTTTTATTATTGTTTTATTTCTCATTTTATTTTTACATTTTTTTTTAAAGTGCGTTGACCAGGGTGATGTTACATTAGTATAGATTCCAATATCATCCTTTTCATAACCAACAAAGGAAACATGGTACATAAACATAACTGTGCTTAATAATTAGGTTTTCGATTGCGGATCTAGCCGATCAAAGATCTAATTTTCATTAACTTGAAATATACAAAATCCTTAACAAAAATTTCAATCAACTTACCACTGTGCACGACAAAGTATGTATCGGCTTAACAAAAAATTAAATTTATAATATATTTCAATAATTTGATTTTGACGTTTGAAATTAAATTTATGAGAAAAAAAATCAAATCAAATCAACATATCTCATTGAAACCAAACTCTTTAATCCTAACGTCGCGAATTCGAATCCCACTGTGGAATGTGGAGACCGGTCCTTCGGATGAGACCGTATGAATCAAGGCCCCATGACTTTGTAGTTGCCGGCACGTAAAAGATCCCTCAATGCATGCTCACTGGCCCAAATTATATAAGTGCCTAGAGTAGGACAAAATTTGTAGCTCTCCACCGGCAAGAGATGACGTCTACATACGTGTGAAAAATTCTCGAGAAAAACGTTAAATAGCATAAGATCAAATTTTGAAAAGTAGTATACAATTCACTTACCTTACACTCGATGGACGTGGTCATAAGGACACGCAGGAGCGTAAAATCATATAAAATCTACATGTATCATTGAAACCAAACACCTAATTTTTCAATCACATGAATCAGTCCGACTATAATTTTAGTTGACTTACAAATGAATGATTTTTGAAAACTATGGTACAAGTCATTTACCCCATATAATACTGTTGATTATGTGCAGACACCCGATGGGCGTGGTCATAATGACAACTCGGGAGCTACGCTCCCTCGTGTCATTATTAACACGCCCATCGGGTATATGCACATAACCAACAGTATTATATGGGGTAACTACTACGTATAATTTTTGTGCGTGAGTACACACATAATAACATTCAAATCAATTTCAAAGTTGTTTAGGCATAAAAACACAGCAAATGTTAATACAATATTGTCATTTGATAAAACGCCGTTGAAATCTCTAAACAGTGAGTTATATGCACACTAGGAATTCCTTCTGATGAATACGCTTTTTTCAACAATAAATTTTACTTGATAAACACATACAACGGTTTTTAAAATAAGAGAATACAATTTGGGACCTTCGGTATTTCCAAAATACATGTAAAATGTGTTACATTTATGACATCTTAGTACTTATTTTTTTTTGTTATAATATAGAACAACGACAGAGAGAGCGTATGTATGGATACAAACTCTACATCTCTAACAGTACAGACTTCAGTCTCCTACACGAGGCTTATCTGTGTTACAGTCATTCAGGGCAGGAGTTACCCGAACTCAATGTAACTCATGTGTGTGTTTCTTTTGGTCGGTACGTAATTTTCTATAACGAAAGAGGAGTTCCTGGCGTGACGTATCCAAAAGGGGTCAATCCAAAAGAAACATTTACACAGCTGTGTGAAGTTATAGTACAAAGTACAGTAAAATTTGTCTAATCCGGACTCTGAGTACTCCGGACTTTTGTCCATTCCGTCTATAAATTTTAGTCCCTTGCACTTCTTTAACAAATTCATTTAAAAAAATTCTGTGTAGTCCGGATACTGTCTATTCTGTATTCCGAACGGCCATACTGGTCCCAACTGCTCATAATTAATGGTAATTATTCCCTCTAATCCGGCCACACCTGAGTTACTTCAAAGCAATTAACACCTTTCGCGGTGGATGTGATAATCCGTGTTTACATTAGCATGATTAGTGCCATGAGACGAACTCAGTGACACAGCCCATTTAAAAAATGTATTATATTATTAAATTACAATTTAAAAAAAAATTAACTTTGTTTTAACTCCTTTTACCACATTATAACATCAGCACAAAAATATATGTAGTACGCGATTTACAAATCAAAATATGAATCGGGATCGAAAATCGAACGCATTACAAAAATGGCGCCATAACACTGTGGGAGAATACGTAATTTTTTACATAAAAATTAAAAGTTCAATCTTATAATTAGCACATCGTAAATAATTGTGCATTACTGTTAATACATTGAATGAGGTCTTTGACAAGCGAAACCCGATCCGCTTGATACATAGTAGGCCTATATTATGCGCGCCTGTATATTTTGATTGACGTACCGTAACATTTCACCCGACTTTCAAAATTTGTGAACAAATAAGAAAATATAGTAGTAACTTATGTGAGACTATTTAATATTTTCTAGACTCCAAAATATTGATTGACTTCATCATTTAATTTTATTTATAATATGTATATGATGTACTTGTAAATAAACAACAAAATTTTCGAAATTGATATTTTCCTGCATTTTTCCTGCACTCCGGATTCTGTCTAAACCGGCCAAATTTTATGGAACCGGCGGTAGCCGGTTTGGACAAATTATACTGTATTTTATTTCATTTGTAAACAGTTTGCGATGAAATGTATACACTTTCAAAATTTTTGGATTTATTTAAAAATAAGATTATAATTAATATTACTCTAAAAGACGAGAGACGTTGAAAGACATACATACGTTTCAAAGGTTGTAAAAAGGATGGTGTTTATGGAAGTTTCTGTAACAAGTCCTGTCCTTCTAATTGTCAAGAGAGAAGGTGTTACATAACTAATGGTACCTGTGCTGGATGTAAAGACGGTTGGATAGGGGAAAAGTGTCTCGATGGTAAGATTGAGAAAATCATCAATTAAAGACATTTATTATTATCTATATACATCATTTCATAAATCTCTTTACTACGGAGAGAGGGATAGAGAGAGTTCAATATGCAAAGGAGTCAACAAAAATCATCTGTAATTTAACCGAATTTCAAGTAGTCCTTACCTAGCTTTAAAGATTTTCTCCAAATTGTCCTACAAGAAATTTCTCTTATTTTAAAAACTGAAGACTGTCAGGCAGGGATATTTAAATCTAAATCTCGAAACACTTCCTAGCTCTAAGTACAAAATTATGAGGGTAAAACACAAAATGCGAACAATTGACTAATGGTACTGAGAATAACATCTGCTCATTGAATCTATGCACATTCTAAAAATATTTGTCCAACTAATACAAATGATAATGATTAAATTTTATCTTAAAAAGAAAAAAATGAGGAAAAATGAGAATCCTCACAGATTATTATTTATGCCAAATCTCATATTATTTAAACAGGCTGTATTATTAAATATAAAAGTATAAAAAAAAATTCAATTCATGTTATAAGCTTGTCCAGCTGGAAAATATGGAGCCGAATGCAAGAAAACATGTACAGACCATTGTGGAAATAATACTTCTTGTAGTCACGTGACTGGTCAGTGTGAGGGGTGTCTATCTGGATGGATGGGACATGATTGTAATGAAAGTAAGATATGAGAAGAATTATTCTGGAATTTACTGTGACCACGCAAAAGAAACAGAGCTTCTTTTAATACAAAATTATGAAGTACTTAATATTACAAGATCTGTATGAATATCGAATTACAACAAAACCTACCACTGTATCTTTTAAAAAATTACTGCTCTTAATAGACTCATTGTGTTTGTCATGACGTCATCACAGTATTAAATTGTCCAGTAGAAGAGGGGGGATTAATCTTTGAATATATGAACATAAATTTTCAATTAAAAATCATAATGTATTTCTCTTCCATAATTCTTTCAACCTTTAAATTTCAATTTATAAAACATATTGATGATATCCTGTATGTCGTCAAGCAATTAAGTTTGGAGAAATACATCTGTGCATAAAATACAAAGTGTTTAAAGTGACTTGAGCGACGAAAACATGTACGAGGGTAAGAGTAAAATATTTGTGGTTTCATTGCAGAATACTGTAGAAGCACAAATTTTCGTGGGCATAAAATTTCGTTGTTTTGTCATCAAAAATAATTTCGTGTGCATTTAATTTCGTTGTTTTAAAACTAACCCTATTCAATATATAGTCAGATAAAATTTCGTGTGGGATTTAATTTCGTTGAATTTTGTTAACAACGAAATAAACGAAATTAAATCCCCCACGAATATTTGTGCTTTTACAGTATATCAAAGAAATAAAAAAAGGACCAGACAATGATTAATGTAAAAATATTTCTAAGAACTTGCATTGCAAGTACAGAAACAATACGAGTTCATCATTTAGCACACATTTTCAGTATGTCCATCTGGCACGTATGGAAGAGGCTGTGAACAGAACTGTAGTGGAAACTGTTTTAACAACGATACCTGCTACAATGTCAACGGAAATTGTCCTCGGGGTTGCCTTGACGAATTTCGAGGAAATCGCTGCGATGAACAAAGCGTTGTTGGTATGAGTATCATAGTACATCATTGTAGATAGTTCAATGTTATTCAGACAAATGTATATATATATTTTTACAGGCAATTATAATTTAGCTTAATACGAAAAATAACTGGTTCTTTTTATGGAATGTCAAGATCAATTTGTATTTTGTATTTCAAACAACAATTTTTATACTCTAACAATGTTTCTGAAAGTGGATTATGATTGAATTGTCCAAAAAAAAGATACAAGGATGTTTTCTCCCTTATAACTGATGTTAAAATTTACTGGTTTTTTTTTTACATGTAATTTCTTTTCTTATTTACATAGTAGATTTTAATCGCCTTTGCAGTGACCAAAAAGCCAACATAGCCGGGTTGACAGCGGGTTTGATTATTTCTCTACTGATCAATGTTGGATTTTGCTTTTTAGTAGTGCTTCACTTCATCAGGTATGTTTATTTGTACCAGTGGAGATTAGAGGAGCGTATTTAAAGCAGTGACACCTGAATAACAAATGAAACAATTTCATGTTGAAGATCTTCTTTGTCACATGATCAAATTCCGTGAAGCCACATATCATTAATATATCACACGGACGATCCAAGGTATCATCAGGTGTTTAGTTTAAAGATATTTTATTCATATATAGAAATGGATTGAACAGAAGGCATAAATGCCTATGATCGTTCTCTCCATAGGTCAAGGTACAATTACAAGTACATGTAAACATTGAAAAAATGTATGAAGAGTAGATTATCAATTGGTACATGGGGGAGAGAGAGAGAGAGAGAGAGAGAGAGAGAGGAATGATAAGAAAATATATATATATATTAACAAATGGATAGGAAAAAAATAATTATATAATAAAATATAATCAGCAAAAAGGAAGAAAACAAATAAAACAAAAAACAAGAACATATGATTGAGCAATTGTTGTTGACCCAGAGTAGGAAGAATCCCTGAAAGAGCAGTTTACCTAGTAAAATAATATATTTCCCATAAAATATAATAAACTAAAATTTATCAGGTGTCACGCGCGTGATCCCCTTGTCCTTGAACTCATTAGCTTCGAAATTTGAAAAGCAATTATTTTGTAAAAAATGATGAAGAATTATAGTTATTTCGATATTATACAATTATTGCTGGTTTTTGAGGTCACTCTAACAAAAAAATACTATAGTTAACTATAGTTCACTATAGTTAACTATAGTTCACTATAGTTCACTATAGTTAACTATAGTTTACTATAGTTAACTATAGTTTACTATAGTTAACTATAGCAAATCAAAGTGTCAAAGTTTTCGCCAAAGTTTTTCAAAGTGTCAAAGTTTTCATCAAAGTTTTTCAAAGTGTCAAAGTTTTTGCCAAAGTTTTTCAAAGTGTCAAAGTTTTCATCAAAGTTTTTCAAAGTGTCACAGTTTTCGCCAAAGTTTTTTAAAGTGTCAAAGTTTTCGATAAAGTTTTTCAAAGTGTCAAAGTTTTCGCCAAAGTTTTTCAAAGTGTCAAAGTTTTCGTCAAAGTTTTTCAAAGTGTCAAAGTTTTCACCAAAATTTTTCAAAGGGTCAAAGTTTTCGCAAAAGTTTTTTAAAGTGTCAAAGTTTTCACCAAATTTTTCAGTGTCAAATTTTTCACCAAAGTTTTTCAAAGTGTCAAAGTTTTCGATAAAGTTTTCCAAAGTATCAAAGTTTTCGATAAAGTTTTTCAAAGTATCAAAGTTTTCGATAAGGTTTTTCAAAGTATCAAAGTTTTCCCAAAGTTTTTCTTAGTGTCAAAGTTTTCGCCAAAGTTTTCCAAAGTGTTAATTTTTTCGCCAAGTTTTTCAAAGTGTCAAAGTTTTCAATAATGTTTTTTGAAGTGCCATAGTTTTCGATAAAGTTTTTTTTGATTATCAAAGTTTTCGATTTTTTCAAAGTTTCAAAGTTTTTGATAAAGTTTTTCAAAGTGTTAATGTTTTTGATAAAATTTTTCAAAGTGTCAAAGTTTTCGATAAAGTTTTTTAAAGTATCAAAGTTTTTGATAAACTTTTTCAAAGTATCAAAGTTTTTGATAAACTTTTTCTAAGTATCAAAGTTTACGATAAACTTTTTCTTAGTTTTCGCCAAAGTTTTCAAAGTGTCAAATCTTTCGCCAAAGTTTTTCAAAGTGTCAAAGTTTTTGATAAAGTTTTTCAAAGTGTCAAAGTTTTTCGCCAAAGTTTTACAAAGTGTCAAAGTTTTCGCTAAAGTTTTTCAAAGTGTCAAAGTTTTCGTCAAAGTTTTTCAAAGTGTCAAAGATTTCGTCAAAGTTTTTCAAAGTGTCAAAGTTTTCGTCAAAGTTTTTCAAAGTGTCAAAGTTATCACTATAGTAAATCAAAGTTTTCAAAGTGTCAAAGTTCTCACTATAGTTAACTATAGTTAACTATAGTATTTTTTTGTTAGGGCAATACAATGATTTAGGCATCTGAGGAGTACAATATTCACCGAGCCCGAAGCAATAATTGTTTTATTATATGATTCACTGATAAAATGATACAGCTCATTACTTGTTTGCATTTTATTAAGTCCTAGCCAAATACAAGAGAGTAACAGAATTAAAATGTTAATAAACCTTACTAGTCGTATCAATTTTTTTTTAAAATCAATTTTAGTAGCCATGAAAGAAATATATATAATGTCAATCTTTTTATAGGATAGATTTTGAAAGGAAGGAGTATTATCAGGGAAAACTGACTGCCAAAAAGTAAAAAAAAAAATTGTTGTTCAGTAAAAGTATTGGAGGGGGGTCTCTGCATCCCCTCTTACCACCCTCACCTAAAATATATATTTGCTGATGTTTTGTTCACAGGAAAATAAAAATCATAGTCCTTTAAATAGCTTTCTAAAACAATTTGTATCAATTTGGAATTCCCCAGTTTATTTTTAGATCAATGTAGAGGAAATAAATCCTTGTATTGACCTGGAACGTCACGTGCAGGTCAATACAACGTAATATTTTTCTAACATAGTTGGATCTCGGCCAATCAGAGAGATGGAAATTATTCAATCATATAATAATAAGGAATAGTTTACTATATTATGATTTCCTCAACGCGTGGAGTCGAAGCGTTTGTATTTCATTTTACATGCCATCAAATTATTCTGTGCAAAAAATGTATTTCCATCCTTCCATGTCATAGGTTTTTGCAAAAATTGTGATGAATTTAAATTCATACCCAATAGAACATTTTTTAAAAGAATACTTTACAACATGTGTAATGATAGATATTGTTAAGTAAAAGTATGATATGGCAACGTATACAGTTTTTGCAAGAATTGGTATATTTAAACTATATAAAATGAAATTAAGCCAGCATTTGCATTTTACATTTGTGAGGGAGATGGTTGCAAATAGATATAAACAAAAATGTAAGTATATAGCAATTTGACATCATTTAAAATGTTTCATTTTTTTTAAAAAGGCAGTAAAATCAAATGATAAGCCAGAGGACACTTATCGAAAGGGACATTTCGTTCTCTCCAGCTTTTACATTCCATATAAAATATATCATTAAAAAGTTTAGTCTATAATGAAATCACTGCTTATTTCCTTTTGCATGTTTTATTCTTACTTAGATATTTAAAGAAGATACCAATATGTTTTTTATTTGTTTTTCAAATTATTAAAGTTAAGAAAATTATTATAAGAAAGTAAAACGAAGACATTATTCATTGTAGGAAGAGAGACGTTACCCGCTTTAGGAAGAACGAGAACAAGAAAGAAAATGACAAGTCTTCATACGAGGTTAGTGACAGAGGGCCTTCCCAACAAAGAACTTCTGAAGACCATCTTGAAAATCATACATATGAGGATCTGAATGCGACACGAACAACAAGGGCCCCTCAAGTATATCGTAATCTCTCGCTCAATGACACAAGAACAGGCTCTTAATAGCAAAAATATGTATTAAATATCAATAGCAAATTAAACACATATTAACTGCTTTTAAGGAAAAGAAAATCTAGAAGCCTAAAACTATGTCTGATACATTCCACTTCTTGTGCTTGGTTTGGCTTGGCGAGGGAACAGTCACTACCTATTTTAAAGTTGACTTCCAAAAACAAGAGCAACCTTGAAATATATAGATCATTGAGACATTTGTGCTGTTAATAGATGTTATACTTGCGACATGTTGTGCCACCAAAGGACGTTCTTTTTTCACAAGAACTTTCACTTTCCGGCAGTCTGATTAAAACCAGCCCCTTCTC
Organism: Saccostrea cuccullata; assembly: GCF_032062105.1. Taxonomy (NCBI): domain Eukaryota; kingdom Metazoa; phylum Mollusca; class Bivalvia; order Ostreida; family Ostreidae; genus Saccostrea; species Saccostrea cuccullata. Next base: position 84,929 of record NW_026918818.1, on the reverse strand, counting down.
CTTTAGGAGAAGGGGGCTGCATGGTTTTAATCAGACTGACTTTCCGGAACTTGGACTTTACGGAACCCCTTTGGTCTGTATTTGGAACCTACAACTCACACCTACAACTCACGCACGGGAAATGCATCTTAAATCCGAAAGTTCAAAAGCAAAAATTCTCGTTATTGCAACTCTAGTGTGATGAATGTTCTGGATGGATATCCTTTCATGACAATGATTTCTTTTATTAAAGCCCAAACTTTTTACTAGACAGTAGTGGTCTTCTGCTAAGTAAAAATCTGTAACAGAATGCTAAAATTGAGATGACGACGAAGATTTAAAATCATTATCAAGTCCAAATAAACAAAATTTTGCTTTAATTAAAAGATTGATATTTTATTTATATGGATGTTACTTTATTGTAAAGAGAAGTAGAAAAAATACTTTACAAGCTGTGATTGGAATATAAATCCCTCTTTTATTCCAAGTAATAACTGTACTTTCTTTGAATCAGACTTTAACGTTGAATGATTATTTCTAAATTATCAGTGATTAAATTTATGTGAAAAATTTGTGGCATATGTAAAGATTTGTCAAAATCTTTGTATTTTGTTTCAGTCTTCCAGTAAAGCGATCTTAGCAACTTAACAAAAACATCTTGAAGCATGTTTATGTTTCATGAAAACAATAATATTGTGGAAAAAATATTGAGATAAGAAATTGAATGCAATGGTGAAGGAGCATTTTAAAAAAAATAAAATGATAAGGTTTCTATGAACAATTTTTGTTAAAAGATTGCTTTATCATAACTGAATGTGTTGATCGTATGCAGTATTGCTTTTTTTGACAGAAGATTATCTGACAAGGAGTAGTCAAAACACAAAAGGATAATAATGCATCTTGATAAATTATAACCTGCTGCTTAAGGACAGATGATATAAACAATATTTTTCTTAATATCATGTCACAAGTTTAGAAAAGAGGATAATTCATAGATTTGTTTCTTTTAAGAACGGAAAATGAAATACACTTGGAAAATATTAGTAATATTTCAATATAATTACAAATATGGACAGAACACACTCAGTAAAGGTTTACAAATTAAAACAAATTTCAGAATATGTTACGTTGGTGGAAAAAGTATAATTTAAACTTTAGAAAAATATACCAAGCCAGGTGAATTTTATTAAGAAAAGCAAAATGGCAAAAATCAGCCTATGTTTTATTGGTTATTTTTTGTCATTTTGTATTTTCTCATAAAATTCACCTGGCTTGGTGTATTTTTCTAAAGTTTATATTACACTTTTAGCACCAAGGTAACATATTTTGTAATTTGTTTTCACCTGTAAACCTTTACTGAGTGTTATTTGTCTATATGTATTTTTTCATTGAAATATTAGTAATATATTACAAGTCTATTTCATTTTTCAGTTTTTAGGAGAAAAAATGCTATGAATTATCGACTTTTCTTAACTTGTGACATGATATTAAATCCATTTCAAAGAAAAAAATTGTTTGTTTTATCTTTCCTTAAGAAAATTTTAAAAAGATTTTTCTATATTTTTTTTTATATATTTTTCCTGTTGAATTTTGAACCCCATTTTACGTATGGGAATTTTGATTTTAACAAGTTTCAGACTGCTATTCCAATTTTTATTTTCATATTTTAATTACTAATCTGAATTCCTCAGTTTTGAGATGAATTTCTTATAATTATATGATCAACGTATTCAATACACTGAAATTAATAGAATAAACATGGTATTTTCCATATTATGAAAAATACTATCAAAAGTGAGACAAACTGGAGATTTTCTTTCCTTTCACAAAAATGTCATTAGATATATAAATAGGCTGTTGTAAGGTATCAGGGTGAATGAATCAACGATGAAATGTAACTGAATAAGAAAAATATGAAATTAAATAAATACCAGCATTACTAATTGTCTGAAAGATATTTATTTATTTGAGTTTATTACTTGACATATAAGTTGTGGAATATTCAACATGTTTAAAGTGAAATAAAAGTACTCCTCTAATTAACGAAGTTTTACACTGTGAATTATTTGAACAGAAAATATTTATACAATATTGCTACAACTGAGAAAATATTGATTATGCCATCATATTTTAACTCTCCTCCAAGGGAAGAACAATAACACATTGGGACTTTATTTCTCTGGCCATTATTTAAAAAAATTTACCAAAAATAAGACTACAGTGAATTGTATGTCTTTGCTACCTATGTTAGATGATCGATTTTCTGCCAGACGAAGTTGGAACTAAACGATATCTACGCTTTTCCTTCCAATAGTAAAACTAAGCGATTTAAAGTTTGTCAAATATTTTTATCAAGAGGTAAATGGCTTTTTTATCTAAAAAAAAAAACACTAACCTTAATGCATATTGGATCACCAATAATGTGCAAGTCATTGACTAATATACATAAAATCTGGAAAACAAAATTTAAAATGCGTATAGTTTTCAAATGTTTACTTCTCTACTTCGTCAGTATGGAGTTTTCTACAGGATACGGTTTGTATGACAATTTTTTATCTCAACAAAATATTTTAAAGTTTTGCTCCCTTTCTTTAATAAATCGTTTTTAAATTACCATGCAGAAGTAAACATTCAATCGTCAGAAATAGCATTTCAAATTCAGAAAGACTTTTTTTTTAATTTCATTTTTTCGTTTTGTGGAGAGGTTCTTGAATTTACGTTATACTACACAAAGCACCAATGCTAATAATAACTTCATTTATTACATACTTGATAATAAATACAGAATTTTTGCATATGTGATATGCCTGACGTCACAATAGCCGTATCAGCCCTGCAGGATTTGCAGGGCTGATATGGATTTGCGGGACCCATAAGATCAATAGTACACCCCTAGTAAATTAAATCTAATAAACAGTAATTGTGAACATACATACATTTTGGGGGTACATATATTTTCTTAATTCTAACTTAAAGTTTTTGAAAGAATGATAATCTAAATGACCAATAAATAAATATCAAAATTACGGATCGGGCACATTTGAAAGAGAAGTAGAAACAAAGCCAAACTGCACGAGACAATAGATCGTATATATGTATGAAGTCCGTGCATGTGTATTTACTTATTTTCTTCTCAACTTAAGTGACCTGTAATTTATTTCTAACTATGTAATAAACATAATAAAACATTTTTTTCCACATCACATCTTGTATCAGTCCTCTGGTCGTCGGTCCTCCGGCTAATATTGGTGTCTCGGATTGATACAGGATATGATATGGAAAAGGTTTTGTATTATTCTCTATATACTAGCTGATGAATTAAATATCATTATACTAAATGAATCCCTCTTTAGTTTGTTGGAGATGCGAAGGTGAAGTCCGTTATGCGTAAATTATTCAACATTTACAACCATCGTTGATGTGCGTGGCATACCCAACAAACCATGAAGTGATTTTTTTTATTTACATTTCATTGTAAAAAATAACGTTTTACTGTATCTTAAATTTATCTCCTTCTGCTTTTTTCATGCGTATGGAGTAGAAAAAAGCATTGTGTGTGTATTTATATTATATCCATTATATATTGTTAAAATAATCCAGAAAATATATTAATAAATATTTTGAATAGCTGGTCGGTTGATGCTCTGTTTGGCACGTCATGTGACTTTGTATTACATTGACACAATCCAAGCATAAAAATCCTCATCTAAAGTAAGAATTAGAATGGTCACTTTTGAGGAAATAAACGACAGAAAGAACAATGATGATAGACAATGATATTACACAACTCATACAATAACTTTTATTTACAAAATTGTGTCAAGGTGTTGACAATAAAACACAAAAAAGCACAGCAATGATGGCTAAAAATGGTTTGACAGTATATCATACAAAATTCTATATTGCTTAATTCTTCAACTTGTCCAAGATGGAACAATACGTACATGTATAATTATGATTTTTCTAATGCACCGCTGAATAGGCTAGATTTTGAGTTGCATTTTTGTGTCCATTAGAGCTTTTTGCATGTATTTTCAGACGACATATCAGCACATAAGCCATCAAAACAATACAAAGATTATTTTTTTATTGGTGTTGCTCAAAATGCTGTAGACAGATCCCCATCCACCTGTTCTTCTGATGCTTCCAATCCAACATGGTGGTACGTAGATATCGGAAACATCAAGAGTATTTATGACGTAGAGATTTACTTCAGCGATTCTAATGGTTACGGTAAGTAATAAAAATACTTCTACCTCAACATGCTCAATCTAAGGGAAAACATATTAAAATCTTTTTGATTCAGTTCTGTATTTTGAAAAAATGAATATCTTCATATTTTATTAATAGTCAGTAAATTAAAAAAAAATATATTCTGTTTTGTTGAAATTTAGTGTTTTATCTAAATGATTAGTTGACGCCACAGCAAATGTCGTTTTTCCTCACAAAAATTCTACTATAATAAATTAAGGAGCATGATTACTGTCCATCAGTAATGCACATAATGAAAGATGTATTGTGTATGTGAAACAATCTTAATAATTTTTAAAATTACAATATAGAACAACGACAGAGAGAGCGTATGTATGGATACAAACTCTACATCTCTAACAGTTCAGACTTCAGTCTCCTACACGAGGCTTACTTGTGTTACAGTCATACTGGACCGGAGTTACCCGATCTTCACGTTACTCATGTATGTGTTTCCTTTGGTCGGTATGTAATCTTCTACAATGAAAGAGTTCCCGGTGTGACGTATCCTGGCAATCAAATATATACCTATACACAGCTGTGTGAAGTCATAGTACAAGGTAAATTGATTTCTTTTGAATGTAACCGATATTCACAATGTAAATGTTTCGTGATTTTGGAACGGGAAATCACAAAACTTTGACATTACGAACATTTAATTCACCTTAATTGATTACAATTTATTTGAAGGACTAAATAAGACATATTGCAAAAAAAGACAGAAATAGAAAATAGCAACAACAAGCATTTTCAATGACAAATATACGTTTTAAGGTTGTGCTAGAGATGGTGTTTATGGACGTTTCTGTAATAAGTCCTGTCCTACAAACTGTCAAGAGAGAAGGTGTTATATAACTAACGGAACTTGTGCTGGATGTAAAGAGGGCTGGATTGGGGGAAAATGTATTGATGGTAAGCTATACTTATGTACATGTAATTTAAAGAGGTTCGATACGGATCTTTTGAGCATATTCTTATTTGAATCATTGTATATTCTAGAATTTGGAGTCCCTGTTTTAATCTAATATAATTATATTAAGAAATCTAGATACAGATAGCTAAATTTAAGGTCAACGTAGTTTGAACTTTTCTGTCTTTTTCCATGGAGCTGAAGAGTTTTAATTATTGAAGAAACTGTGTGTTTTATTTTACTTTCTACGTATGGTAATGTACACTTATTCAAAAACAATTTTGGATAAAAGAAACATCTAGAAAATATGTTTCGTAATTTTTATATATTTTTCTTTGAATCATCCAAAAATTTTCATAAAATTTTATATTTCAAAATCCGTTTGTAATGCATGCTGATTTTTAATGAACATCTGATGACACTATAATCTTAGATTAAGAATATCGTGAAAAATTATTTTCAGGTAAGATACGTAGCATATGTCCTTACTGAAAAATCATACAAAATTACATTTTCTTATATAACATATTATAACTAAAGCCAAAGGTCTTGTATTATATCGTATTACATTGTCTAATAATGTCTTATCAATATCTGTTATAACCTCTTATTTTCCTTCAAATAATGTATTCCATCAAGGTATTAAAAAAATGAAATATATAGAGATATCGAATAGTATTCAAGATCCATAAAACAATACTAAAAGAGCAGAAAAAACACGGACCTCCAAAATATGAGATCAAATGCTACGGAGTATTGAGCATCCCCTGCCAGGTCACACCCGCCGCTTGCTCTTTGGTATGATCGGGAAAAAACCGACGCCAACACAATTTGCAAATAATATTACAATAATTGGTATGAAATACGCCGACAAGCATCTGATCCAACAATAAATAGCATTTAATGAAAAGACCTTTGCATCGACCACAGAACTCATGAAACCATGACCACAAACGAGATCACCGATATTCCCGCCCCATCAATGTGTGTGTCAATAACTTCCCTCCTTTAAGAAATTTTTCATACGCAGAATCAACTGAGATATATAGATTCCGTTACAGGTGATGAAAGTTTATTGCTGCATAAGTAAGGGACGGTGACGATTGCAAAATTATGGTCCTCACGTTTATCATAGTGCTTGGTTATTAGATTACGATAAACGTCTTTTTCAAGCTTAGGAAACAAGAATATCAGCGGTCTTGTATTCTTGCTTAACATCTTAAATAAAAGTTAATGCATAAGAATTAGAAACAGATATCGCTCTCTCACCTTGTCTTGCAAAAAAAATATTACTCAGCGGATATTACGAAAGTGGAAATTTTAAAACGTAAGACTAATAAAAACCAATATGGTTTAGTTTTCATAGACAAACAACTTGCAGCATTGACACACATAAAAAATGTAAAGGTGGAATCTTCTTGTTGGTCATTTCAAAGAGCATTTAAAAATAATTCATGTTCCTCCGCTTTCCACACTTTTTTAAAGACGTTGACAGACGCGTTGACAGACGTGGAACGATAACTCTTGGTAGAGTTTGCATTGCAAGGTTAATTTTGATTTTTATTTGTATGTTATGTGCACTTAAAGTATGAGGAATTTGTATAAAGGGTTCTCTTAGCTATATAAAACTACATTTTCTTTTTATGATTTTGATGAAAGCTGAAGGCCATTGACTGATTTATTAGCTTGACTTCTCTGTCCTTCTCTCTCTCTCTGTCCTCCCTCTCTCTCAGTCTCTCTCTCTCTCTCAATATTTTTCCTTTTCTTTTTGTAAAAAAGTTTTTGAAAATGCAATTAATTATTTTTTTAAAAAAAGGAAAAAAGTTTTTTTCCAAGGGTATAAAAAAAGTTTTTCCAGAATTGTATATTTGCATCATTAAATTTACAAATGTACATACACTGAAAAAAAAATTGTTATGATATCACATGACTTCGTCGATTACGTGCCGGTTATTTATAATTTTTGAATTGTTTTCACATTATCTCTTCAGCGCAGCTGATTGACATAATTATTATTTACTTCATTTTTTGCATCCTTGTTAACCTCAAATGTGCTTAGGAAAAGTTATACTATTACTTTGGTACAAGATATTTCATAAAAAAATGAAATTACCGACACATTTGAGGACATTTTCTACTCAATATCGTCATCTGTATTAAAACATAGCCGTCAAACATTTTCCCCCAAGCAAAATTCAATAAGAGTGAAGTCACCTTACAGATTTCCAAAATAAGCTCTCAAAATTTCCCCACTCATCACTTACCTCAGGCTCTTTTATCTTTATATATTTTACATCTTTCTTTGATCTTAAAAAGTCAAAATATTTATTACAATGTATGTAGATGACACTTATAGCAATAAAATGAATTAAAATAAAAAAGGTGCATTCAATTGTGTAATTAATTTTTTTAAAATGCAATTTAAGTATGAATATTAATAAAGAGTTATTTTTAAGAAAACTTAATATAATATGTTGATTAGACAATGTAATAAAATATGACAATTTACAAGTTTTTACACAACATGTGTAGAGACATTTATGCTTCCGTACTATTGTACTTCGTCATCGAAAACTCGAAGAAAACGCCATCCAGTTTAACAAAAATGCATACGAGTTTTATAGTTGAATAATTTAATTTTGGTTGTAACGCTGTATTTGATTGGATAAAAAATTTACTTTATATCGTATAAAATGGGTTGCCTACGTCACAATGACTTGTGTCAAAAACGTATCGATCCGCCTGACGTTACATTCAAATTTTGAACAAATCGAAGTCATTTTGTTAAAACAATCATCTTTTGTCTTCATCAAATGAATGAAAATTAAATTGTAAACAATGAATTTAATAGCTAACCATTTTATATGGTATAAACTGGGTTGGAACAGTTTACGCTTTTTTATAAACCGCTTCGCGGTTTATTAAGCATAAACTGATCCAACCCAGTTTATATATATATATATATATATATATATATATATATATATATATAAATATATATATAAATATATATATATATATATATATAAGCTTGTCCACATGGATATTATGGTGCAGAATGTAGGAGAACATGTCCAGAACGATGTAAAAATAATTTCTGTAATCACGTGACTGGTCAGTGTGAGGGATGTATATCAGGATGGATGGGATACGACTGCAATGAAAGTAAGTTATTCGTGGCAATCTAACATGAAATAAAAATCAAAACCAAAAAACTCTGATTGGCTTATATTTGGAATTTTGAGATATACGATTGTCATATATTGAAATGTAGTATACTTTATGACTGATTTCATATACATTATCAAATTAATTTAGAAACAAAATTACAATGACTATTTAGCACTCACACACCCATTCAAACACCCATTTGCATTTCAACTTTAAAAAAAATGTATTTTCATTTAAACTGTTTGCAATATTGTGAAATTGGGAAGGATCATTCTTCAACAGCATGTTTTCATGGAATGTACGGCGAAAACTGTGTAAAGCATTGTAGTAGAAACTGTGCAAAAGAGAAAGAAGATTGTAACAGAGAAACCGGGGATTGCTATGACGGATGTAAACCGGGTTATCGTGGCTCGAAATGTGAACAAGGTAAAAACAACATAATTTATTTGTTGTTGCTTTACATCCATCACATTTTATGTTGAATATTTGCCTATACATACATGTAAAACTTATACATGAGAAAAGAGCCACACTGTCTATGACCTTCAACTCGTTATTTAGATATATCGACCAACTATTGTCAATTAAGATGGATTTTATTTTAACCTATTTCTTTAAAAGAACTGGAGAAAAAAAAAGAATAATATTACTACATTGACAACATTGAATGATCCCCGGAAGAAAAAAATAAGATATTGCAGGTTTGCGTCATATTTTATGAAAAAATCTGAGAATCCTATACATTGGTCACTTGGGAACTTACATATTGGAATGTGTTTATGATATCTACGTGCAATAAACAAGTATTTAATGGTCTATTATAAAATGCAGTGAAACTTTTGTTCCACATGTAACCCAGCAGTAAGGCAGATGGTGTTCTCATAATTTATTAAGGAAATAAAGGCATTGATCTAAAATAAACAAGTACATAATAAGTCAAAATCACAGAAATTGAAAATAATTAACATATGAGATATTTACCTACAGTAAAAGTTTAAGAAAATTGAACTCTATGAAAAAATGTGTACTGTAAACAAATCAAATTGAAATCTTACAGACTCATTATTACTCCGTTACTACATTGAATGCAAAAATACAATTAAGTAAAAAGTTTGCAATCAAAATAATAATGTTAATCAAATCTGTATATGATAGGAAACACATAATAAAATATACAAGTTACATGCCATAAGATGAGTATGATGGATACTGGATTATAAATATACACTGAACTTCTTTCTTGGAAACGTATTACTGACATACATAGGTAAAGCGCGGTAAATTCATACATATAATGAAAAATGTATGATTGGATGACAAAATAAGAAATAAACAATCCAATGAAATCACAGAATAAAACTTTACTCAGGCAACTGAATTTATTTGCGCAATATAACTTTTAGTTAATCAAGTTTTTTTAAGATTATAAATCTCAAAACGATATGAAAGAATAAATAAAAAACGAATAAATACATATAGAAATAGATTTCATTATATCACACATATATAGTAGAGGGCATATATTTTGAGACGTATAAAAGGAGTCTCCATTCTTCATGTACTACAAAGGTCAATGTCATTTCAAGATCTCAAAGGTCAAATATTGTGACGTCATATACTGAATCTTTCAGGGTTTTTTTTTTTGGCCATTGAAATTCTTTTAATCGCCAAAATATCTGAAACTACTAGTTTCTTTTCTTTGTTTTTAATCATTTTATTCTGGGACCTATTTGAATCATTCTGTTGATTTCCTTTAAAAATTGAATTATACATTTTTTTTTAAATTAAACTGTCGCATATTTATATGTGAATTTTCAATTCCGACGCTACGTATGTTCTATTTTTACTTAATATTTTACTCAAATTTTTAAGTATTAATATAACTTACTGATTTAAAGTAACAAAAAGGTTATCTTTATTAAAAGTATTACACGAATTTGCAATAGAATGATATGGAGATTAGGAACAGTATTTAATATCAAAGATCAATAGATCAATTGATAATTCTAAGATAAAGCTCATTCTCAAGTCAAATGTCTGATTTTCTAATCTTCTAAAAGGGGTCTGATAGGCCATATTTCAGACTATGTAAGCAAAAGATGTGTGGTTGAATTTCTTTCATAACACATATCAAGAGAAATTTTGTATCCTGAAACAAAATATCAAAGTTGCAAAAAAGTGAATTTGAGGAAAAATTTGGCATATCTATTGTGTCCTACCTTAATAATAGCTACATTCATTCATATGTCGACCCTATGTATATTGTTGAGATTGATTTTCGTTTGTCATCTCAATATTTCATTGCTTATTATTAAGTATTTTTATTAAATGTTTTTGCCTTTAAAGACATCAACTACATGTATTATATGGATTTGTGTGTATTTTGTTGTTTTAATATCGTTTCAAATGAAAAAAAAGGTTGTTAAAATTTGGTAAAATTTTAGCTATGAATCGTTAAAAAATGACCACATTCTGCTTAAAAATTAGTAAAACGATTCTTTAAGGTAGAACACAACAGAAAGGTCAAATTTTTCCTCAAATTCAATGCTTCTAAAACTTTGTTATTTTGTTCTAAGAAACAAAATCTCTCTTTATATTAATATGAAAGAAATTCAACCGCACATTTTTTGCCCGCTTGGATTGAAATATGTCTATCAAAACTCCATAAGACATTTGGAAATTAAACACTCGGCTTGAGAATGAGCCTTATTTCAAAATTATATATATATATACCGATAGATATATATATATATATATATATATAGAGAGAGAGAGAGAGAGAGAGAGAGAGAGAGAGAGAGAAAGAAAGAAAGAAAGAGAGAGAGAGATGGCAGAATAAAAATGTTTTTTCTTGTTAAATGCCTTTTCCTATGTATTATTTAAAATAACTACATATTTTTTATTATACAGAATGTGATTTTGGTACTTATGGTGAAAATTGTGTTGAACTGTGTAGTGGTAACTGTCTTCATAATAGAACCTGTAATAAACTTAGTGGAGAATGCATGGGTGGTTTTGTTTTATGTATTGCAAAAAAATTGCATACTGTAAATCACTCTTTATTCTCGAGAGCTTTATTTTATAAATTTAATTACGCGAGACAGTTTGCTCGCGAAAATATAATTCTCGAGTATAATGGCCTTCCTTAAGATTATATAGAGCAGTAACCACGATTCGTGAAGAGTTTATCTCGCTATTCAAGAGACAATGATTAGCTCGCCAAAATAAGGTGAGGCGAAAATTTAGTGATCTACAGTGATAAATTTTATACATTAGATTAAACAAAAGATTTCACTAAACAAAAGAAGCTGCTTTCAATTAAACGAGAAAACTTACCCATTTATTCAGTCATAAGAAACAAAAAAAAATGATGTAGTATATAAGGATTTCTAATACGCTAATCTCATCATATAACCTTAACATAAGGTGCTGTGAAAAAACGGGATTGTTTTTTGCCACCTGAATTTGAATTTTGAACAGGAACAAATTGCGTCATCAACAGAAATGAATAACGTAACTAAATCATGAAAGCTTTTAAGAATACTAAACTAGAAAGTATTAATTTTTCATTTGTTACTAAAATTGTTCATCTACATGTAACATCCTATAAAGTATCTTACTCTGATTTTGCACATATCTCAAGATTAGCGTGTGGTCTTTTCTTTTTACTGGCGTTTTTCATTCTCAAGAGTAAGTAGTCAAAATATGTCCCGAAAGCAGATATCTTCATTTACAAAAACAATTGTTTATTGGTCGATCAATGTCGATCCACTCTAAGCACAACTTCAGAAATAAAACAATCGTTTTTAACAGCAAGGGTATATGAGGAGAGTACTGTATCAGGAACCCTTTGCGAGCAATGATTATATAAAATCTTGCCGTAATGATTTTTCGTGAATGGAATATGAAGAAAAGAACAGTAATCAAGCTCAACAACTCTACTAAAGAAGGAAAATTTGTACCAGAGCAACCACAGACTTCTAAACATCAGGATTAGCAATCAGGTGGCATTGAGTCAATCTGTGCTTATCGTCCACATCAACCGTATGCTTCTAGTTACATGATCTCGTTGACGAAAATATCCAAATATAATTCAAAGTAAAAGCACTGACGTAAAAAGTTGAATGAAAAACGTCAGATTAGAATAACTTAAGCATACTACATTATGATGCTTCTTTAAAGGTCTCATCTCTGCGTCACATAGTAGGATTCGACAATCCTACGACATGATCTCTGATTCTAGGATAGAACACCATAAACGGAGAACAAACTTCAGTCAAAATTTTAAATCAATTCAAAGTTGGAATTAATTCTGACATATTAAAAAAAACTAAAAATTTCAACATGCATTAAAAAATTGTATGTTACATAAAATTGCATTTTTCAATGAACATATGTTACATGGAATTCAAGATAATCAAAACCAAATTTTAGACTTTAGAGTTTCTTCTCATAAATATTCTATGGTTTTGAGGTATAGACAAACGCTCTGCAAATCGCAATCAACAATAATCAACGAATCATAAAACTTTCCGATAAGATTGAGAAAAAAATTACTTAACCACTTATATTTATGTACCCTGTACCCTATTAACACTTTTTTGGTACATTTTGTACAATGAACATTTTGTAAAATTTTAATTTCTAAAATTAAAAGCAACTTCAACTTACAATAATAGTTACTGGTACTTCGGGTAATAGTTTTTTTTTTTTTTTTTTTTTTGTTTTTGGAAAGTACAACATTGTACATGTAATCTGAATTGAATATTCTTACACGAACCGGACTCTCTTCATTCTATTCAGAATGTAGAAATGGTAATTATGGCTTTATGTGCAAAGAGAACTGCAGTGGAAATTGCTTGAATAATGAAACTTGCTACCATATTGACGGGCATTGTATGAAGGGATGTGAGACGGGATTTCAAGGCGAGAAATGTGACGCACGTAAGTTTTCTGTTGAGTTGGGTTACTTGTACTATACGTAAATGTACCAATTATAAAAGCGACTGCATGTAGAATGTACAAAGCCTCACTCGTTTTATTTGTTAATTTATTTAGCGGTCAGAAACGTATTTATTCCAAAAACTTTAATACACGTCCTTGGTTTCATAGATAAAATGTTTAAACTAGGTTTTTTTTATTGATACCAGCAAAGAATAAACATAACATCATATAAGGTCATATGTAGCACCGGTTACCAGTTTTATATATTTGTTGCCTCAGTATGTCCACCTGGAACTTTTGGAGAAGACTGTGCAGGGAATTGTAGTGGAAACTGTGATAACAATGATACTTGCTACTTCATCAATGGACATTGTCTCTGGGGTTGTCGTGATGGATTTCGAGGAAAGCGCTGTGATGAACAAAACAGTCCTGGTGCGAAAAAGAAAATATTTTCTTTATTGTAATCCTAACCAAATGCAAGTTACATATAGTTATATATCAGAAAGTTTCTGATCATGAGTATGAGAAATAAATTAAATATATCAACTGTTCATTTTCAAAGCACAAAACAATTTCAAAGATTGAATAACAAACAAAAGATTTAATGCTATAATAAAACATAAGGAAATCATATTTTATAGGTTTATTGACACATCATTAAACATAAATGTATATAAATTTTAGGAAATATAATTAATCAAAGATTAACGCGTTACAAAAGTTAAGAATGAAATTTTACATTTTCAATTGTTATATTCTAGAAATTTCAGTCAAAAGAAATTGTCTCATTTTATGTAAATCATATTCAGAAAAATATGCTGATGACAGGAAATTCTCTGCTTTGATTGGTGTAAATGTGATTATAAATCTTTATGTTTTTGTTACAGTAGCACTTACGGGATCTTGCATCTATGGAATAGACTATGTTTATGGCCTAACAGCAGGACTGGTTATTTCCTTCATATTGAATGTAGGATTCCTCTTTACAGTAATTAAACTCATCAGGTATTATTAAAATGGAAACAAGATCTAGAAGACATATTCAAATAAATATGCCGGGACGAAGCAACCGGGGGGGGATTCAGCCCCTCCCCCCCCACACACACACTTTTTACCATAGCATAGTGATATCAAGGAAATGTAGGAAAATGTTGGGAAAAATTTTGGAAGTGAAAGTAACTTGACTTTGTAAAAGTTGGCCAATACCACCACCACCAACACCCCTCCACCCACCCCCACCCCCAAGAAATAGGATTTTTCAGATTGGGCAACTTTTAATTTTCCGTGTTCTTTTTGTTTTGTTTTTTGATTTTTTTTTTTTGGCTTGTCAACTTTTTAAGATAAGTAAAAAAAAAAAAATGTTTCTCTAGTTGCCCCCCCCCCCCATTCCACTTTCAAAAACGATGCTACGTGCCTGATATGGACTATGACTATGGTTCCTTGTTAAATATATATCTATTGACTGTATTCGAGGGCAACATGCATTTTATCGGATATAGAATCACACTGTTTGTCTGAGTCCGATAGGCCAAAGGAATCCGTTTGGTCCGAGGGTTAACAACACGCATTTTGCCTAAGAACACATGAAATAAATGTTTTGTAATACCTTTTATTATTTAGAAGTAAAAATGTTATACGCATTTACTGGGTAACTCGTGCAGTCTTTCCTAATGTAAACTTGTATTAACTCCATCAATTCTGTCACGTTCGAACACCATCAAATGCAATTGAGATTCAGATGCATGATCCTTCCCTCCTGAAGTACATGTAAACGGACCATCTCATGGGCAGGTCTGAAATCTTTCTCTGCGGCCAAACATGAATTTCTTTTGAAGGTCCATTAAACATAAGCCTTTTTTCATATAGATTTGTATATTAGGAAATCATTTTTATGGAATAAACCATTTTTTAAATTAAGAGTTGTATAAAATTCGTAAATAAAATTTATTATTAATAATTAGTTTTTTATTTAATATTTCCAGGACACGTAATGATGCAGTATAGTTTCAAACTAATAGTAAACATTGTTCACTTCAGAAAGAAGAAAAATAAACAGGGAACTGACCATTCTACATCCGAGGTCAATGACAGAGAAGGTTTCCAGCAAAGATCAATACCTGTCAGCCATGTTGAAAACCACGCATACGAGGAACTGAATGCC
This sequence comes from Saccostrea cuccullata, assembly GCF_032062105.1. NCBI lineage: Eukaryota > Metazoa > Mollusca > Bivalvia > Ostreida > Ostreidae > Saccostrea > Saccostrea cuccullata. The sequence continues at coordinate 69,513 of NW_026918818.1, read as the reverse complement.
ACACAATCCGTCCATATTTACCAAAATCTCTCGCTTAATGATAACAAAACAAGCTTTATGTAATATTGGTGATCATATCATACCGATCAACCATCCAAATATAACATAGCACATTGTGTGAATATTGTCATTTATTAGATGACAATACATCAAATATTATCATTCTATATAATGATAACAACAACAATCTAAGGGGAGATCCAGACAATACTGACATCACAAGTTGCTTTTATAAAATCCCTGAACATGACAAAGAGATCTCCCCTGTTACATAACTTTACAAAAGTTTTGACAAAATATAATTACAGCATTATGATTTAAATTTTGAATATGTAACGTACATCATTAAAATATTCAAATAGATATTATTTAAGGTTCCTGTTATGAGTATAAATCAAAACAACCACCAACTAACCAATGAACGTTACTGTCTATTATAATTTAATCATTACTTGCAAATTGTCCGGATTTGTCAATAAAGATGAGACATATCCCATGCCTACAAACTTTTTTCTGCAAATCTGGCATCGCTCTCTTGATATCAATTAACGAAATGAAAGAAGATGAATTTGAGAAAATTGTCATATATCATTAAAATTTTGTACATATATAAAACCAACACTAACTTATAAATTTAGTGGCAAATATGGAGTAACTACAAAAAGTAACCCTATCTAAACGATGCAATTCATTGTATGGTGTACAAGTAGGAAGGTGGTGCAGTACTTAAGAGTTCCAATGAAAAATCTGTATATAATATTTAAAATCCTATGGAAAAGTAATTACTACACAGTATTTTGGAAATGTAAATGTAAATTCTTAATATTGTATTAAAAACTATAATTCCTCAAATTTTGGTGTGATGCATAAGTAAATATGAATTTTATAACGTTTCATATACACTTGGTTGAAATCCGACTTTTTGAAATTGACGGCTGCGTAGACACAGGCGGCGCACTGACCTGTGATCTTGAATTCGCTCTTATGGAAATTTAAGCGTCATTAATGTTTGATAGACAAGGAAATATTTTCTGGTGCTTAGTATTTAAAATTTCTGAAATGGTTTCTCTATGTATGTGAATAACGAAAACTATAAAAAGACAGGCATACAATTTTGGAAAGAATGCCACTGTTCAAATTCATAGAAGACGAAAAGCCTATAGAAATACAGGGTTTTCAAAATATTATATTTTCCTTCGTGTACATACATATACTTTATTTACATATTTTAATGTTTAATCATATCATAATAATTAAGATGTTTCACATTTATTTCTATAATCGTTTTGATTCAATAAAGAGAATGATTCTCACAGGTAAAACGAATATCGTTTTTAAAATTTGAACCATCAACATTTGTCTTTTTCTAACTTGCAGTAATTGCTCCGGGTGTTAAAGAACGATATCATTTCAAATCGTTTTAATCGAATTGTTTTCAAGTGAACATGATAAAACTTCGTAATTTCCTGCCAAGAACTCGCCTTAACCAACCAGATAAGTTTATAAAGATTTAATTTCTTAAAAAAATATGAGCTCAGTCTACGAAGTTTTGGGAGACCTTCGTACATAATCCCAGTCCCATACCAGCAAGCATAATTTTCCAATCCGAAGACCGTAAGCCAAATTTTTGTTGAAGCTGCACAAAATGGAAACAATAACTTTATCTTCTGGAGATAGACTTACTATCTTTGTCTAAAAGCATAAAGAAAAATACCCCTAAAATCATACGACAGACCTGATGGCATACAGAGTGACAGGGCGTTAATGATTCATATGACTTTATGAGTTATTCTAACTCAGTGTTATTTAATAGTGAGTCCACAATGCGCTTAGTGTGTCCTTGTGTGCTGGTAAAACCATTCGAGGTTATCCTCTGTAGCTTCATTTCATTTGATTAAGCAATGTGAAACAGAAGTTTGTGATCAGCTGTATTCGTATCAGACATGAAAATGTTCCACAATATTAAGATCTCTATCTGTTTTGTCTTTGATATCTCTTTGAAAATTAGGTGAGTTGATTTCTTACTCATTCAACAAGTCAATTTTTCTAAGCGAAAGGACATGAGCTAAGGAGGCCTAATATTCTTCGTCCGTTAAACAAATTATCCAACGTTTCCAAATACCGTTGATGCCCTGTCATACCCACCAAACTACAAGGATTCCTTAAACAATCTGATTATAGATTATGATATTCCTAATAAATGTTCGATTTCAGACGTTTTCTTATACCAACTGACTATGGAATATTCTGTCTATTTGATACATCCGTATGGATCATGGTGTGTATCCTGCAATTCAAGTGGTGGTGTCTCCATATAAGTGAGAAATTCTCAATAGGGACAACATTCAATCAACCAATCAATCAATCAATATCATTCATTTTTGCACAAGTTGTATAATTAAATACAGTAATGTTTTAGCAATGTTTACGTAAATGCTTTTTGAAGCCTGTCCAGCTGGAAAATATGGAGCCGAATGCAAGAAATCATTTGCAGACTATTGTGGAAATAGCATTTCCTGCAATCTCGTGACTGGTCAATGTGAGGGATGTCTACCTGGATGGATGGGATATGATTGCAATGAAAGCATGATGTGTGTAAAAAATATCCTTGAGTTAATTTGACGCAAATATAAGAATTTTTCATTATACCAGACAATGAGACTTAGTTGATGATAATCTAAGTTCATGAGCATTAAACCAAGAACACTAAATCACTGCACATTTTAAATTGATTGCTTTTTCTTGAGATAACGTCATTAAAAATGGTGAACGTACATAAGCAATAACTATACATATTAGTTCTTCCTTTAGCACAGACTGCTTGTTTTTTTCTCAATTTTAGTGCCCCCCTTGCAAGTATTTAGCAGACTATGAGAAAATATGTAGTGTAAACTGCATTAACAATGACACCTGCTACAATGTCGATGGATATTGTCCTCGGAGTTGCCGTAATGGATTTCGAGGAAATCGCTGCGATGAACAAGGCATTGACGGTATGTGTGTTTTAGTAAACCGTTTCCATGAATTCGATATAATTTCACACAAATGTACATCATATGCAGTTAACCCACATCCAAAAAAGTAATTCCTTCATCTCAGAAATGACATTTATTCATCAATTTGTACACGTTCGTCAAAACATTTTTGATATTCTAACAATACTTTTGAAAGAGGATTTTAAATACATTGTTCAAAATACAATATTACGATTTTTTCAGTGTAAATGACAATTAGTAAAGATTAATTATTTTAAACTTAAAAATAGATTTTACAGGCTCCTGTCAAGACAAATATTACGATTTTTTCAGTGTAAATGACAATTAGTAAAGATTAATTATTTTAAACTTAAAAATAGATTTTACAGGCTCCTGTCAAGACAAAAGAAACAACGTTGCCGGATTAGTAGCGGTTTTGGTTATTTCTCTCCTGATCGATGTTGGACTTTTCTTTATAGTGCTTTACTTCATCAGGTATGTTTAGTTTTCCCGATGAAATCTCTATTTCATATTTATATCCGCTGAGTAATTTTTGTTTTATTTCTATCGAAGACAATTCCCTTTACTTTTGTAGCAATACCTGTATATCCTCATCACCTTCATATGAGGTTGATATCTTAATTATTCCAGTTGAATCGATACGCAAGTACATGCTCTATGTACGATTAAAAAAATGAAGAAAGCTATTTAAGGAATCACTGTATAGTTAGTATAGTGTGCCAGGGCATCAATGATAGTGGAAAACATGGGATAATTTGCAGAACAGGCGACTGCTCAGCTCCCGACATGTACTTTTATTTAGACTTTGAGAATGATCACCATTTTTTTTTGTATATTACACATTAACACACTACTGCATGAAAATTGTTTTCATTTGCGCTTGTTGAAAATTTAATTTCCAAAGAATGAAAAAAAGAAACATTTGTATAATTTTTGAGTTTAAAATCTACATTACAGAGGCAAAATCAAGACAGTTTATTTTGAAATTACTGCTCATTTTCATTGGCAAGTTTTTTTTCTTACTTAAACATACTGTGAATCCAATCTTGAAAAAAATTGGATATATTTATCTGTTTTCTTTTATTCGTTTTGTATATAATTTAAGTTAAAATTTAAGTTAAAATGTATCACATAAAAGTAAAACGAAGGCAGTATTCACTACGGGAAGAAAAAGAACGAGAAAGGAACTGACCAGCCTTCCTACGAGGTGATTGACAGAGGCGGTTCTCATCAAAGTTCAACATCTGGCGGCCATCTTGAAATTCATAGATCGTAGGATCTGAAAGCCACATGATCCACAAAAGAAAATTTAATTTCCAAAGAATGAAAAAAAGAAACATTTGTATAATTTTTGAGTTTAAAATCTACATTACAGAGGCAAAATCAAGACAGTTTATTTTGAAATTACTGCTCATTTTCATTGGCAATTTTTTTTTCTTACTTAAACATACTGTGAATCCAATCTTGAAAAGAATTGGATATATTTATCTGTTTTCTTTTATTCGTTTTGTATATAATTTAAGTTAAAATTTAAGTTAAAATGTATCACATAAAAGTAAAACGAAGGCATTATTCACTACGGGAAGAAAAATAACGAGAAAGGAACTGACCAGCCTTCCTACGAGGTGATTGACAGAGGCGGTTCTCATCAAAGTTCAACATCTGGCGGCCATATTGAAATTCATAGATCGTAGGATCTGAAAGCCACATGATCCACAAAAGTCCTTCAAGTTTATCAAAACCTCCGCTCAATGACACAAAAACAATGTCTTTATAGCAAAAGTAAATATTATACAATTATGGACTCTTTTGGTTTTTGATATGGTTTGTTATTCACTAGAAGAACATTGATATTGATCGAGGCGAATGCACGGAGAATATGTTGTGCTTGCGCTTGTATAAATACACTATATAAAAACGATTATTAATTAAAAAATGAAATATAAATACAGTATATCATAACGATTATTAAATAAAAAATGAAATACATATTTATTTGTTTTAAATAACAGAATATCTAGTAGCCTATTATTATGTCCGATGCATTCCAGATCTAGTGCTGGACTTTGCGAAGGAACAGACACTACCGTTTCAAAGGCTTGAATTTAAGTTAGACTCCAACCTGGTGCCTCCCAGTAACACACAAAGCAACCTAAAATTATAAACTGGTAGATCATTGAGACATTTTCCTGTAAGATTTACAGGAGCCTGGACAGAGAAAAAAAATGTGAGATCGTATCATCAAATAAAATACAAATGTACATGATTTATAGAATGCATTAAGTGCAATTCAACCATTCTTCATACGCCACTACAACATTGTTTTTCTCCTCAAAAATAATATTCATATAACATGCCTAGCATTCATTCACTTAATTTGGTCCGACTAAGAAGTGTAAACTCAATTTATATAAACCAACAAACATTTTTTTAATGTATACAGTAAAACTCGTTTAGTACGAACACGGATATTGCGAATTTACGGATATAGCGAAGTTATTTTGGATCCCCAACTATATGAATTTAATGAATTCCTTATACGGATATAAGGAATTTCGGATAGAGCGAAGTGATTTCATAGGTCCCTGTGACTTCGTTATAACCGAGTTTTACTGTACTATCTCTTAGCACATTAATACAATAAAAATGTATATTACATGTATATGTACCAGAATCTAATCATATGCTCATATAGTACAGTTATGGCCCTACTTTGCCTGTGGTATTTGACAAATTAAAAAGGGCGTAGATAATAATAACATCGATTTAAAGAATCTACAAACAATACAAATAAGTGAACAGGGTATTAACACAGTACCATCAAAAATTCCAATGGGATGAAGGAGTAAGTATCCACTGTTGGAAGGACATTTGCTGTGTGTCCTAACTGGGAGAGGGATCGGTTGAACACATATGGCGGGGGCTACTGTGAGGAAAATATAAGGATAAGTGAAAAAGAATATTCATATGGAAAATGTGCCTGTGGTTGTTGATATGGTACGCATCTTCCAGCCTGTGGTTGTTGATATGATACGCATCTTCCAGACGTTTTTATGTAAAAAGATGTGCATTATTGTGTTTTGAAGTTCTACTATATTGCCAGATTGATCCCTCCAATGAAATCAAAGTGATTTTGGATTTGTATCGTCTGTAATCGAGCTAAAGATTGATGCTGTATCACTAAAGAAGTTTATACAGTGGAGCCTCATTTATCCAGACGCTTTGGTTCCTAGTCAATTTGTCTAAATATGTGAAGAGTGCGGATATCTGAATAACCAGTTAAACAAGACAAAATAACATTAAAAAATTCCTTTCCCATGAAAGTCGTCCGAATACTGAAGCATCCGGATATCTGAAGGTCCGCTCTATACAAATAGCAAAGCAAAGTGTGGTTTAAGGTTTCGTCAAAGGTCAACATGTCCATTTTTTTTTTTACAATAGCCCATAACTATATGAGGCTAAAATGTTAAAACTTTTACAGTTTATAAATTTTTCATTGATTAAGACATAGAAAGTATCACTTGATAAAAAAAATACATGGAATAATATTAATTGAGAAAAATTCTTCTTAAGTATGCATATATTTTCAAAAAATACACCTAATTAATTATGTGCTCTTAGTAAAAACCATCACTGCATAAACAAAATGTGTTTATCAATGAAGGGCAAGTTGGACTTGGATAGTCTCTGGAAAGTTTTTTTCATTGTTTATTTTGTCAAACTGTTAAGACTTGAAAGTGAAAGTACATTGCAAATGGTAAATTCTATAGGGGTCTTGTCTTTATATATGTTATGCTTTCAACAAGAAAACAATCTTGACGCAAGCGTCAAAGATATCAGGCCGCAAAACCTCTTAAGGACATTTTGAACACTAGATGGAATGTTCTATCATTAAAATGATAAATCTGCCCCGGCCCCGGTGGTGAAGGCTTGTTCCGAGACACAGTTAGATTATTCTAACTGTTCAACTATTTTTAGTCAACCAATCTACACGTATCTTTGTCTAATATCATATCAAAAAAACTAATAAATTTATTTTAAAATATGTCTTATAGTGTAGATTACAATTTATCCCATTTTATGTCAAATGATGGGTGTGTCAAATTACACGAAAGTACCCTGAAATTAGGATGAAGAGTACAGAGGGCCCTATTTCAAACACAGAGCAATCTTGGATTATAAATTTATAAGAATGGATGCCTACCTGTAATCTTTGACATACCAACCCTCATGTTCACCCAAAATTATGGACACTTGGCCCATTTAAAAAAAAATCCACATTGGTGCAAACAATTAACATATGTAGTTTAGTCAGAACTTTGTTTGTTCATAACCCTTAACCAAGATTATCGTCCGTTTCCTCGTGGAAAGTCTTTTTAAAATAATCCATGATCCAAAATCTTAATTGGTGTTGATTCCTTTTTGTTCAATTTTTACAATTTATTGAAAATGCAAATGGGAATTATGCTATATGTATGCATTATTTCCAAAAAATTTTTGGAATTACTGAGATGTGTTCCACCATTTACATGAGTCAATCTGTTTTACATCTTTGGCCTTGTTCTCAAATACTTGCCCGTGGGTTGAGATGTATGATAATATAATCTTGAGGCCACTTTAATTTTACAATCAACTGAAAACTGGCCTTGTTCCAAGATCATAAACTGAGAATACAGTTAAGTCAAAATTTTTCAGTCATTGTAACTTTTAAAAATGAATTTCAAAATGAAACAAAATTTTCAAGCTTTGTTTCTTTTAAAATATTTAACAAACTTGCAAGTTTTAGAGTATGTTTATTGAATAATGATGAAAATATCACAAATCTAAATTGTCACTTAAGTTTATTCTCAGTTTATGGTCTTTTAGCGAGCTTGTCATTGCAAAGAGCATATCTATCCTTTTCGGATTTCATAAGGAATTTAAAGGGACTTAGTGAAATTATCATGTTTTAATAATTTGAAAAACTGTGCATTATAAATTTATATTAATATATAATAAACATTTTAAAAAGTTATGGACATGTCTGAAGTTTTAAACAGCGTAAAAGGTATAGTTTTACTTGAAAGGAATGCTCCATTTAGAAGACAATGATTGATTGATTGATTGATTGATTGATTGTATACTGTTTAACATCCCCCTCCAGAATATTTCACTGATATGGAGACGTCACCATTGCCGGTGAATGGCTGCAAATTTAGGCCTATGCTCGGCACTTACAGCCTTGAGCAGGGAGGGATCTTTATCGTGCCACACCTGCTGTGACACGGGGCCTCGGTTTATACGGTCTCATCCGAAGGACCGCCCCATTAAGTGGCCTTTTACGACAAGCAAGGGGGTACTGAGGACCTATTCTAACCCGGATCCCCACGGGGTTTTAGAAAACAATGAATATGAAGCAAATAGTTTAATCATAGTTGTATGTGGTTTGGATTTCCATGAGAAAAAAGTAATATGTATACATTAAAAAAAGGTTTAATTACAATAATATATGGTTTGGATTTCCTTCCCCCCCCAAAAGATATGATATAAGCAGATAAATGATTTATTACTTAATCCGAAACAAACACCGTACAAGTTCCTATCTTCGGTTGAACTTTACTTTCTGCGTAGTCTATTTAAAGAATGGCTAGCTAACCTTAGTTTATGCGGCATTTATGTAACGTTTATTTTAATACATAGAAGAACTTTAATATATTAAAATATTTTTTTAATAATAAAACAATAAAATATGTACGTAAAAGGAAAGAGAGTTGTACGTTGTTATCTAAAGTTTATTAATAAATTGAAAACCATTAATCCCGCAGAAACGCATGTACAAAATCAAAACCCGTATCAGGACAGACCGCGCTCTAATCGCATCATTTCGTGTCTTTCCGTCAGAGGTGGGAAAAACAACCTCGAATGTATTAACATCACCGGATGTTTAAAATTCATACATCTTCTTGTTTATTCAAATATAGTGTAGACGGAGATAGAAGTTCCTTCTATGGACTATTTTAGGTAATATCATTACATTGAATAAAATTGAACTCCATATTCCACAGAGTAAAGGTCTCCATGCATTTATTTCAAAGATCGTGAAAAGGGGGTGTTGTAATGGCGTCTTCCTAGTACATTCGAGGTCGTTTTTCCGCTAGTCGGAAAGGCCCGAGAAGTTGCGATTGACTGCGCTCTTGCGCGGCCTATAAAAACAGCCTTTCAGAGACCATTCACGCCCAACTTGCCCTTTAATGATAAACATATTTTATTTCTACAATGTTGGTTTTCACAAAAAGGACAGAATTAAGCTGGTGCATTTTTCTTTAAATATGCACATTTTCTGATATAATTTTTCTCAAAAAATATCTCTTTTAAAATATTTGTTATCAAGTGATACTTTCTTTCTATTAATCAATGAAATATTTATAAACTGTAGAGGTTTTGACTATATACCACACATGATTTTGGAGCTATTGTAAAATAATTTTTTAGACATGTTGACCTTTGACGAAACCTTAATGAGGTTTAAATGTAAATAAGTTATTAGATGAAAACAGTTTTAACAATACAAATCAGATGATTACAGGTACCGTAGAGGAGAAAACACCCTCTATCTACAGGGTGTTTCATAATATATGTCACACATCTAAATGGACATTATCTGAATATGAAGCGTGGTACCCAAAACACTGTAGCTATGTGTATTGATCTAAAATTATTATGTTGCAAATTATCGGAAAATTATAATATACCATGAAGTTACTGATTATATAATCATTGATGTCATAATACCAGCTTTTCTCAAAATGGTGTACAACTTGCAGCAAAAATATTTTATTATAAGAACAATATCTTAAATATTGTACAGGGTATGATGATGAAAAATATCCACAAAGAAATTTCTGCCTAGTTTTCATATATTGAAATAATTGGAGATTTGAACAAAATAATAATGTAAAGGTGAAATTCAGTTAAATTCTGTCTCCAACCCGACACCACCCAAAAAATCAAGAAGAGATAAGAACAATACCAAAGTGAATCAATTATGGAAAATACTAGAACCACACGAAAGTGACATCTATGTTTAGGGAAATGGAATATAAAACAATGCCGGAAAATGTATCAAGTGTATTTGGAAATCTTTAATATTAATTGAGAGTGTCTGCAAACAAGATTTCAGCATTTAAAGCCAAATGACTTTCAGAGTCAGTTAAATTTTGCAAGATTTCTTCGAAAGAAGTGGACACCAACACATACCGGTAGTTCTGAAACGATACATTTATTGAAATACAACTTTAAATAAAAAAAAAAGATATGCACTTTGTGGGGTTCTAAAAGCCAAATATAAAACAAGAAATGTCTCAAGTATCCTTTGAAGCTTATAAAATGGTGGTAAAAAATTTTTGAGCCTGAGTCTCTTAAGTTATTTAGGACAATGTCAGAAAAACAGTTGGAGAGTAACATTTTAGGATTTGTTGCCATTATAGTAACTGAAATGGAAAATTTTCGATACCTCTTACTCAAAATAATAATTTTGAATATCTGATGATTAAGATGATATATAAAATGTATATGTAGTTTTGTTGTCATTTATCTATCTGTCTTTAGATGTGTGACATATATTGTGAAACACCCTGTGTTTGCCACATCTGCCGTGTCCCCCACGTATGATCTCTTAAACCCTAAATGCATAGACAATTCAGTGTAAACTCCATATATATTTTTCTGAAATAATGCAGTGAATTATCAATGAGCATCAATTCCCTCTGCAAGTTACATCAGTCAAGGTTCTCCATGGACCGTTTAACTAGCAGCCCCGCCACAGTTAAATTATGTAGAGACACAATAAAAAAAATCAGCACCTCACGTATTAGCGCCACCGTAAGCTATTACATCTACGTATGTAGTTTATTTTTTATGCAAACCTGTAAATTTTCTTTAAAAAGTGCCAATTCTTTGATTTGCACAATCAATATCAATTATCTTCTACACCTCACTGGACACATGGATGCAAAAAGACTACTCGATCTTCACACTTCAAGAAAATCACATATGATTTTTTTTTCAATGAAACATATGGAGATAACAAACTTATAATTATTCAGAGAATAGTAATCAAAATCAAAAGTCCATGAAACAATACACAACAGATGTGCAGACCTCTAAAACAGCAGAAGTGGGATCAGGTGCCATGGAGGAGCAACTATCCAATGTCAACTAGTCACAACCGCTTGCTCCTTAAAATCTGTTGTCCATTAAGAGTATAAATAATGTACTAACAATTAGTAGAAAAACGTCAGTCAGCATTTGAATCAGTGATAAATTGTATTTGCTGACATGGTCGTCGTATCGACCATTGAACTTAGGAAATGATGACTTTAGACGAAACTGCTGATATTAGTGTTTTATTAACTTGTTTGTTAATAATTCAACTCGTTACAGAAATTGTTCATGTGTAGAACATGCTCTTGTGTATCGAATAAACTGTGATATATCAACTTCGTGTGCAGATGATGAAGGTACTTATTTTGTTGCATAAGAAAGAGAAGTTTTTGATAGAAAAGTTGAAATCATCATGTTTAACATAGAGCTTGGTAATTAGATCAACATTATAAACTCCTTTCTAAGAAAAAATGCCCAAACAAGAAACAGATGTGCCAGACTCTGTGGTATCTTTTATCTCAAGCTCACCAAGGTATATCGTATCGACATAAGAATGAAAATTACCTTAAAGATTGTTAATTGATAAAACGTCGTCGATATATCTTAATGTCTAGATAAGGGCCACAGCAAGTGTTTCCTTCTTTTCACGTATAGGATTCTGCACAAATTCTGCTTCATGTGAATATAAAAATCGAAATTTCATTAGCTTGTTGGAAGACCTGGTATCAAAACACCACTACATTATACATTGTCAATCAGAAAATCAAGCATCTTTTGCTATCAACGTCAGAGTACTTCTTTTTCAAATCAGAATGTTTTTAACAAGATATTTTTGCAAATGACCAATGACATGGTAAGTAAATTTACAAGTTCTAATTTTTATTGAAAAAGCAGCTGTCAAAGTATCCATTATAACTTGTTGTTTTCATCATAATTATAGTTTTTTAATATTAAATCTTACAAAATCCTTCGTCTACAAAGAGTAACAAAAAGGTTATTAAGAACTTACCATTATCCAGAAAATGTATCAAGTGTATTAGTGTTTTGGGATAGAGAAGGGCGAAATAACAAGGGATATTGTATCACAAATAATAAACTAGTGAAATGATAGTCAACTTACATGTCAATTTATCTTTAGTATAAAAAAATTAAATTTTGTCTTTTTGATACAAAAAGACCCTGCAAAATATATAGGAATGGCTTTATAATTGATTATATCCTCCCCAATTTGATTAAAAAAATATTTCATTTAATTGATTAAGTATTTTTTAAATTATAATACAATATACTCACTTAACTTACTAGTTGGTTTACGTTTTCAGTTTTATACACATTCTTTCTTCATTTAGGTTTAATTTATCTTTGTGTAGGATATTGCAGCTATAAAATTAAAAAATTCCTTTTGCTCTCAAACTGACTAATCATTTGAATATTTGTCAGACATTCGTTTAATGAGTTAAACAGAACCCTAGGGTCCTGCTTCAGCCCTTACCCTGGCACCCTGACAATTACTTAAGTCCTGTTAAAGGATAAAATGTATAGTAAATAATCTCAAGGCATTGATCTAAAAATACGATGTTGTTGTCCTTGACTGCACACTGTTATCCAGGTAAAGAACCATTGATAAAGACTAGTTAAAAATATGCGACTAATATCCGTGTGTTTATTTTTCAAACTTTCCAGTATTAATATTTCATCCGGATACGGTACGTTTTTATTAAATAATTCTGTAATATATTTCATTCCCTCTGTTAAATCATATCGCTAGTTTTGTTTCTTTCGTTTCAATTGATATTTTTTCCAGAACCAGGAAGTAATTCATGACCTATATAAATATCTTTATCCTTACCATGCTTATGTTCGCTAAGTTTAAAATAAATCAAACTTGGAATGCTCATTCCCGACTAAGGATAATAATTGAATGAGTAAGAAGAGTTGGGATAAAAGATGGATACCCGTCAGAATTTTAGAAAGAATGACAGTGACTATGTTTCGCTATGGAAAAGCCAAAATATGTGGTGGATCAAAATGTAAAATAGAAGATGCACAATGCCACTATGTAACCAAGATTCTGCAAGTCTCACTAAATTTTATTCAGCGATATAATAGGAGTTGCGGATAAAAGTCCCTATGTATATATAAATAAATAAATAAATATATATATATATATATATATATATATATATATATATATATATATATATATATATATATATATATATATATATATATAATATATATATATAAAGACAACAAAACTTAAACTTATCAAAATTAAATTAATGGATTCCACAGTCTGAGGGCTAATTTTGCAAAAAATATTTTAACAATGATGCACTTTCACTGTTGTAAAAAGTTAATAATGCACTTTAAAAGAATTTGAATTTGAATTTGAATTCTGTCATAAAATCAATTTCTTCTTGCAGACGATATATCGGCATTTAAACCAACAAAACAACAAGGTGTTCAAACAAGGGATGTTGCTGCGAATGCTGTAGACAGATCTTTATCCACATGTTCGTCTACATATTTATCTAGTCTAGCCTGGTGGTATGTGGATCTCAGAAAAGTAAAAAGTATTTATGATGTAGAGATTTACTACAGGCTTTATAGTAGCAGCTATGGTGAGTAAGAAAATAGAGGAAAACATAATATCAAAAGAAAATATCTTCCTTTTCAGTCATTTAAAATTGTTTTCCAAAGTTGTGCCTCAATTTCAATAAATTTTGATCAAAATTTTGACATATGCATTCCTTTGGATCACTCGAAAATGAATAACATATAGGTCTATTATTTAGTTTTACATCTAATTTCGACAATGAATAAAAAAGTTTTCCCCCAGAGACAAATCTACCCTTAGGGTTCTCTATTGTTTGAAATTTTGCATTATAACGACAATTAAAATATTAAAGTCGTTTGGAGTTTTAAAATAAATTTAAATCGTTCTTTCAGTATTAAATACAACCTACGAAAGAAATCTTCTAAATCTTATAAGATTGATGAATAGATACGTAAACAAACCAAAAGATGGATTTTTCGCCTCTTTAATCCCCCTTTGTGAAGTATGCTGCTATCTTTACATGTACTGTATACAGGGTTATTTTCGCCCCGTGTTATTTTCGCCCCTTTGCTTTGAAGAACTATTTTGGCCCGTTTTAAATTCGCCCAGTCATATTTTTGTTTAAGAAATTAATTATGCTGTGTAATTTGAATTCGCACCGTTTTAAATTCGCCCAAACAGGAAGAGGGCGAAAAGGGCGAAAATAAAACGGGGGCGAAAATTTCCCAGTATACAGTATATATTTTCTTTTTTTAATTGAAACATAGAACAACGACAGAGAGAACGTATGTATGGATACAAACTCTACATCTCTAACAGTACAGACTTCAATCTGTTACACGAGGCTTACTTGTGTTACAGTCATACAGGACCGGAGTTACCTAATCTTAATGTTACACATATTTGTGTTTCCTTTGGACGATATGTAATTTTCTACAACGAAAGAGGAGTTCCTGGTGTGACGTATCCAAACGGGGTCAATCCAAAAGAAACATACACACAACTGTGTGAAGTCATTGTTCAAGGTAATAACCTTTTTGCTTTTTTTCTGCATTTCATACTTATTATCGCTCTATAAGCATCACAAGATTAATAAAAAAAGATAATGCTATAAATATACCTTAAGGACTTTCAAAATAGATGTTAAACAAGAATATGTCCGTTCAAATCTGATCATGACAAGAAGCAAATGGCAGTAGTTAACGGTCGACAGGGGATGCTCACTCCTCCATATGGGACCTCATCCCACCTCTGATGTTTTAGATGCATAATCCTAATGCAAATTTGCTCTGCTCCTAATTGGTATTGTTTAAAAGATTTGTGAGCTTGAATAACGTTCTTTAACTCCATATCTTTCATTCAAAGGTTGTACCAGAGATGATGCTAATGGACAACTCTGTAATGAAACCTGTCCTTCACATTGTCAAGAGAGAAGGTGTTACGTAACTAATGGGACTTGTGCTGGATGTACCGAAGGGTGGATCGGGGAAAAATGCTTTGACGGTAATACATAACATAAAAGTACATAAAGTGGGATATGCTCTTTCTGTATTTTTGTAAGCGTATTACAAGCAAAAATTGTTTTGTTAACGAGTAAAATATATTTATTGTAAAATATAAAAAATCATTTGAAAGTTAATATGTCGATGGTGTTATCTGTTTGTCTACTTTATTAATATTTTATAAGGCTCACAGTGGGTAAGACAGGCAGTCAAGGTCAGGGGATGCTTACTCCTCATATAGGCACTTGAACGCTCCTCTTGTTCAGTGTTGTTAGTACGAGGGTCGTTCAATAAATAATGCAACATGACATCTAAAAGTAAGAAAAATACGTAATAAATATTCTTAATAGTTTCAATCCCTAAGGACATTCCCACTTACCAGTTACATTTGACTTAAGTCTTTAAATCCATGAACAGAAATCCTCAGCATACTTACCTTTAGGGATACCCCAAAGACACTGAAAAATATCATTTCCCATGGCATATCCTACATTGTAAAATCTTCCTTTGATTGTTTTTATGTGTTTTTTTGGGACGAAAAGATCTCACAGTGGCTGCGATTAAACTAATATGGGTCATTGAAAAATCCTGTATACTTTCTTTTCTTCAAAATTTTATTTTTTCTCTAAGAGTATATCCAGCTGCGTTGTCACGCACAGGAAAAATACCATGTTCACCGAATTTTGGACTTCCTTTGCAGAATATCTGTTCCACTTTCCTTTATGCAATTTGAAGATAAAACTTACTATTGTTAGTCTTTCATTTGGATGCATGTTCATGTTTTAATGGACCTCTTTAAATACATGAAAACTAATAAAACATGTTTGCAGCCATTACTTCTCTTTATCCTAATTAAATGACACCCTTTTCTTTGATTCCTCATTATTTTATCATTAATCATATTTTAGGAATATAATAAGAGCACCAATGTTTCGTCATACATTAAGCAAGTTTATCAATTCTTCAATTTTGTTTAAAAATATGTTTTTAGGTAAACCGTATGCACATTTAAAGAATGTTCTCTTTTGTGAGAAAATAGGACGCCTATCTGATTGAAATATTGTTATATGTTGTTCCTTTGTCCGAATTCTACAAAATGTTGTGACGATTTAATGTTAAGTATTTTAACAATGTCTTTCCATTTAAATATAGCATTTTCAAATTACATGTGGCACATAAAGTTGATATTTTTTGATGTCCCCACAAATTTCAATTGACCATATTGACTGTTATATTTGAACCCTTGTTTTTTTCTTCTGAATTATTGAATCCGTCTGTAAATTATACAACCTTAAAGATTATTTTTTCCACTTATAAAAATCTTATCTTAAATATGAGGTTTGCGGCGATTTATGTAAAAAGCGTAGTTTTCAAATACGCATTTATTTTCATCGTCTTGGCGGAGATCATTTATAAACAGTTTTCAGCTCAGTGTAGTGACCATGCTTAATTTAAAAATGAATTTCTTTGCGAAGACACTATGAAAATTCGTGGGGTTTTCTGTATTTAGTAGATCTTATATAGAACTTTTCAAATATGAAAAAAGAAAATCAAATGCCTCAAAATTTAATATGATACACTAAGTATTGCATTACTTATTGAACGACCCTCTGTATATTATTTTAGCTCAATCACGATTCGTTTTCTTTATCGGATTGAATTTGATCTATGCTTGTTAAATTATAATAAAAAAAAAAAAACTTTGATCGAGGGTTGTTAGAATAATTTGCAGACACATTGATTAACGGAATTCTATTAAGAATTGTAAAGTGTTTCGAATGTCTGAATTTTTACTTTTTGTTTACTTTTTTGCAAAAAATCAATTCTTTTTACTGAAATTTTGAAAATTTACAATGTTCCATGGAAATAAGGGACTCAGAATAAAACTTGCCTGCGAATTTTTTCCAACAACCTTCCTACACTCATTTGATTAAAACAAATATATGTGCATGTAAAGTTGACATATTACTAAAGGATTAGTCTCTACCTGCATTTAACGTCTTATTCTAATGGGCGCCGAAATGAGAATTACTGAGATAATATAACAAAAAAGTGAGTAATACACTAAGATAATTTTGGATTATAACTTATAAACCTAACAAAAACACCAATTAATTACGTTCATTTGTTTTGTGTTTTTGGTGTTCGTTCTAGTTATGAGAAAAACAGATTATAAATGAGGATCTCGCTGATGAATTCAGGTCAGAAATTTTAAAGTAATGTCAGTAAATAAGGTCTTTTTAAGCTTGTCCATCTGGATTTTACGGAGCAGAATGCAGGAAAACATGTTCAGACGGATGCAAAAATAAAACATGTCATCACGTGACTGGTCATTGTTCGGAATGTATTTCAGGACGGATGGGATATGACTGCAATGAAAGTAAGAGTAACACAGACCAAAACATGATTTCTTAGGACTTGGAATTTTGAGTTAAGAATAATTCTCTTCTCAAGAATAAGATAGCGATGATTGATCACATTTATATGGAAGCATCCGCAGGTAGGGTAGATTCAAGTTGTTTTTTAGGAAAATGCACTATAAGAAATGTAAAGGTATAATAAACAATTAAAGTTTCTCCGGGGGAGGGGGTCGATGAGGCCACGTATACCTATTTTAATAAAAATAAATTTCTTTTTTTTCAAAATTAGTTAAAAAATCAGGATAAATACGTACAGTTTTGTTATTAAAATTTTTAAAAACTTATGGAGGATGAATTGACTCCATATCTGATACAAAGTATATGTATATATTATGGATTGCTGATGAATATTTGTTTCCTACATATGTACATCCCTTCGACGACAGGAGAGTTTGTAGAATGTTCCCCTCGAAAGGAGGGGGTCGAGGGAAAAAGCATTTACAAAATGTGAACACTAGTATATAATTTTTATCTTTTTAAAATTATTTTATCAAAACGTTTTATGAGTTAAATTCATCCTACTTAAGAAAAAGGTACAATTATAGCGTAAAAATTTGTGAATGGCATTCAAATAAAATAAATGTTACTAAATTTTGGTAAAAAATCTTGTAATTGGTTAGTTGGTCTTTATTCACATTTATAGTTCATAGTTCCCTTTCGTAGGAAGAAATTCTTCAAAATTATATGTCACTTTCGAATATTTTTAAAACCCCAAAGAACCAAACCGAATTTAAACTACCATATAGCTATATTGGATTCCGAAACTCTTTAAAAAACTCCATAAAAATCCTTACAATCAAAGATACATAGCGGGTTCCAGTAAATGCTCAAGCAAATCTCTTGCTTAAGTTTACTCTTTTCTAAGATATTAACACATAAGTGAAGTAGAACCTTCAAGAGTACTGTGCAACAATATACAATATACTCAAGAAGTGGCGTAAGTCAGGTGTAAATGTTTTTGAACGATTTGATTGATTAATTGATTGTTTATTGTTTAACGAACCATTCGACAATTTTCTTTTTTTATCTTTTGAAAATAGATGTTGATAAAAATCGTACAAATATCTATAGGTTTAATATTTATAATATTTTTTTTTATTTAAAACTTATGGAATACTGTAGGAATAAATTAGGTAAAATATATTTATATATTACAGCATGTGGTTATGGAGCATACGGCGAAAATTGTAAAAGGAATTGTAGTGGTCACTGTGCAAAGCAGATGGATTGCAACAAAGAAAGCGGGGAGTGTGATGACGAATGTGCACCGGGTTATAGGGCCTCTAAATGTGAAAAGGGTAATATGCACATATTGTCGTGCTTTCGACGTCATTCAAATTAAATCTAAATAACATGAAATTAAATCATTTGATAAAGAAAAAAAACTTAATCAAGACAACGGATTTTATAAGAAAAAAAATTTAAAGTACAGAGTATGATATTATTAATAGCTTTGGTATCGACAACATGTATTACACAACATATAAGATTTTTAATGAACTTTCCCCTCTCTTTGAAAGCTGAAAAGGAAAATTTTGTTATATCATTTAACAATACACCATTTCCATATAAAACATATTAAAGTGTTTTATAAAATCTCAGGTGTTTCAAAATATTACATGTTAATATTATGTCCGTATTTAATTCATAATTTTCTACAAAGTGCTCTTCATCCTCAATAAAAATTTTATTTGCAATTTGACAAAAGAGACAGTAGCTGTTTCCTCTTGGAATACCCTTAAATCGAATCCAAACAATAGTAGTTCTTAATTTACAAAACGATTATCTAAAGACATATTGTTTATAACATTTATATATCTTTCCGGATCAAAAAGAATTTTGAATTTACAATAAACATGCATTAAGTTATCCTGTACTCTTTGTACGAACTCCTTTAAAAATAATAGATTATCAGCTACACCTTGATATAGCCATACAAAATGGAAACCATGTCTGAATAACATTGACTTCACTTCTGATGTCCAGTTTTCTCTAAATCTACCAATACACCGGTATATTGTTTAGCTGAAAAAAAAAAGTTACATTCTTTGAGGTATTTATTATCTTTTGTCCAATGTTCACCCCTTTATCCCGTGGCTATAGCTCATGTGATATGAAGGGAAGGATATGGAAATAACGAACAGTATTCTTTTTGTATCCCACACTTAAGTGCAGTTATGACGTCACAATGGTTTTTGGGTTGGCGTGATAAAGAAAAATATGGTGGAGTCCTATATTAAAACAGTGTAAAACATAGAATCTGAAGTAGTAAACATGGGAAAAAAAGAATCTCCCATGATTGTAGTTGGATATGATTTTATCACCAAGGCTCGGGGATAAAAATCACGCAACTCGATGGATAAATATCATATCCAACTACAAAGCATAAGAGATCATATATCTTTACAAAGTATCTTTAACCAATATGCAATAAATATTTTAAAGTAGTGTATCATAAAAGAATATCGCCCTAGTTTTTTAAGACGACTATTTCCGGTGTATTGTTCTTAATAATCTTCTACAAAACTTTCTGGGAATAGTATTGTCCAAACACAAAACACATGACTCTAAATAGCTCTACTTTAACTTTATTGTAAAATAAAACTTATACGTCTGTATATTATTGACTAATTAGGTATTGAGCCTGGGTATATGGTAAATGTTACCAGGGTAAATTTTATTATGTTAAAATGACATATTTGTGTTTTGTTGAGCTTCAAGAATGGTAAACCCAAAACCTGATTACATGTACTTATATAACATATATCAGTCATATAAATCATATTTTGTTTTCACAAACATCTATATAAAAAAGAACAATCTTTATTTTCTTTTATATAGAAGACATACCGTAGTCATCTTTTAATCTTAGTTTAATTTTTTTTTTGCAGAATGTGATTTTGGTACGTATGGAGCAGGGTGTTTAAAACTGTGCAGTGGCAACTGTTTTGAAAATAAAACCTGTAATAACGTTCATGGAGAATGCATGGATGGATGTAGAGAAGGCTTTAAGGGAACTTTATGTAATGAAAGTAAGTAATGCAAGTCATATTATGTCATGTTGTTTTTCTTGTAAATGAAGCATTGTTGCCGAAGCAGGCAACTAACTATTTACTTTTCTCCTCCATATAAAGATTAAATGTTAACCTCTTTAATGTATTCATTTCAAATTATTATCCATATATCTAATGTAATATATGAAGATAACAAATAGTATTTAAGATCAAAAGTCCATTAAACAGTGCAAAATAGTAACAGAGCAAAAACCTACCTCCAAAACATCAGACTTGGGATCGGGTGCCATGGAGAAGTGAGTATCCCCTGCCAACCGGTAACACCCGCACGGTGCTCCTTCTAATGATCGGGAAAATGCGCAAAAATCCATCGTCAATTCAGTTTGTATACATGAAGACCTAAAAAAAGTCACTCAGCATTTGGTTTAATGATGAATTGTATTTTCTGACAAAGTCATTGTATTTACATGAAACTTACGAAATAATGACTTTCAACAAGACTGCTGATTACTAGAGTACTCTATGCCACCTCTGATGTTTTGAGGGTCCTAGTTTTTTCTGCTATAATTTTGTGAATGTTTAATGGACTATAGAGCTTAAATGCTGTGCAATATCTCCATATATTTTATTTGTATATTTGTATGTATAGTTGAAAAATCCTGAGTTTTTATGCTGTTGATTTTGGTACAATTTTGTGATTTTAAATTTTCCAAAATCAACTTGGAGTTTTTAAATATCCACATCTGATTTGCAAACATCTTGAATATATTGTCGCAGAGTACTTTTGAAGTTTCTCCTTCACTACCCTTAATATTTTAGTTAGGATTAAAGAAAGAGGCTTGTTGGTACATTTACTAGAACCCGCTATGAATCTGTGTTTTTAAGGATTTTTTATGAAGTTTTGGAATCCAATGTAGATATTGTACATGTAATTCAAATTCATTCGCATAAGATTTATTATTATGTCCATAATAAGAGTTATGGACAAAAGTTGGATTACACTAATAGAATCAAATCCAAGTTCCTCCTTACTAAATCTAAATAATGGGTCTAACAAACAAAGACAATGTTCTTACCTGCTGTGTCAAAAGGGACCAGTACTTATTGATCATGTAATCTATCTAGTTCTTTTTTCACTTCTGAATTACTGAACACAGAAGGATAACTGGATTTTATTTTGCTACTATATCGCTTAATGCGAGACATTTCATCTATTCCGACAACGTGTCAAGGTCTTCTTTTTCATGTTTTTCATGAAATTATTACACCAGTTAATAGATGCCTTAATTTTTGGCCTTTTTACTTTACTGATTGAAGATCCTCATTATTTACTATGTTAATGTCACCAGAAATAACATGTCCAAAAGGACTATAGTGAGGAGGAATATGAATCTACATGACTTTTACTAATAGCATCACAATAGTATCACAATAAGAGATAAAAGATATCTTAAAATTTAAATAAGGTCCGGGCGAAAATGTTGATAATGGGGACAATCATCATGTTTAAATGCATTTCGATTCCCCTGAGCACTCTATTTTTTCTTTGAGGGAATAAAAAAAACATACTATCCCATTAATAACCCTACTTCAAGTAGCCCATTTCCGTACACAATAAAAAAAACTGGATCAGGGAAACTTGGTACGGCCTTTCCGTATCATTGCAACATCCATACTTGGAATCTCAAATACCCACAATATGCAAAGGAATTTGCTGGGACATTTTAACAACACCTAGATGTAGGCGTATTCATGGATAATGAATATTATCAATAAAACAAGATGTCTCATTTGATTCCCTATAAACGTACGCCAATAAACAATTAGGCCTTCATTATATTTGCACATAAATCTACTAACTTGCCTTTAAGGTTATGAATGGACCATTAGAGGACGATACACCAATTCCATACTGTAGTTTTATGAACTTCAGAATATACACTAGTGTTTTTGATAATTCATGTTCCCCTACACAGGCTCTTGACTACCACGTGTGTCGAAGGTAAAGTAATTCCAAATCATCCCTCCAGGTATTTAAACTTAAACTTTCCAACATAGGTATACGAGGGTTGTCCCGTAAAATCGTGGACAAAGCGTTTTTCTCAAAAAGTAATGGGCGCACTAAGCTGAAATTTTCAGTAAATGTTTATTCATCATATTTAAGTGCATCATGATATTTTTGATAATGTATAGACAAAAATAAAGATTTTATTATGCTTGAATGTGCACAGGGTACGGTACTACGGCGCACGGTAAAAATAACAAGGTTATTTTAGAGAATTCGAATACACAAGAATTAATTCGTAATAAAAGTTTTCAGTACATAAAAATGGGATGAAAAGTATCATAATTCGATTCCTTAATCAATTTTGTCGTCTTTATGAAAATTCCAAGGCATTAGGTTAATTTTTGGCAGTTTCCCGATTATTCAAAATTGGAAAGTGGTAAACACAATACACAAAAAATCGCGATTTTTGATGACATTACGGCGCATCGGAGAGCAGTTCAGTTAGATTTGAATGTTGTAATGACACCTTAAGAGACTTTAAATGAATACAGAAGAAAGAAAAAATGACAAAAATCACCAGATATTTAGAATATAAATGAAATGGAAGTTTTCTTAGCGAATTCTTTTTGATTGAATCCTCAGGTAGTACAAAATATACGGACAAACTGCTATTGTAATAGCAGAAGACGCTGTCATTGTCGACCGTTGATACATGTATGAGATTCTATGTTATTTAAATGCTGGTGAGAATATACTGTCCAAAACTTGCTAATGAATTTTCAAAAAATTGCATGTGTGTGCCAGATGGGTTCCTTATCTGGTTATAGACACTCACGTATGTGAATCAATGGAATTTTTAAATTTAAGTGGGACTTATCCAACTTTATTTTAGCAAAGATAAAACTTGACGCTTTTTTAGAGACTTTGACGTTATCATCCGTGCGCCGTAGGGCGATACAATACATGACATAACATCTAATAATTTGTTTATTTATGCATATATCAATTTGAAATTTGCTCTATATATTCATAATATATGTACTAAAGAGTAGTGAAAATTTCAGAACGTAGAGATGATTATTTTTCAAACTAGACAACTTGTCCACGATTTTATGGGACAACCCTCGTAGATTCTTTGAATATAGGCATCATTTCTAATTTAAAAAAAGTTAAGTCTTGCATACCACAATATTCCAAGTCCTGATCTTTCAGTTCAAACAATGTCTATTTTGATTCTGTCGAAAATTATGCAAGATGGTGGGCTAAATATGAAAACGAAGATGTCAACACATTGTCAGAAGGAATAAATTGATCTGGAAGAAATCATTTTAGAAATTTGAAAAAAAAGAATATGCAGAATATCTTTCCTTCAGTTTTCACGTGTAGAGAAAAGAATTTAAAAGGCTACATGAATCCAAACAGCAAGTCTTTTCAAAATAATATAGTTTTTTTCTTTGAAGGACTCATATTGCAACTATACGAGGGCTGTTTGGTCATTATTGAGACATTCTGTATATTTTGCTTTCTAATGAACGTCTTTCGGTGAAAATTTGCATGTACGTTTGACACACACTAAAATTGACACAAGCAAGAGATATTTTACAAATATTTAATATTTTCTCTACAATGGTATTTAAATGCGTCAATAGTAGGGGTACCCGGAGCAGTCACGAAGTAATCTATTTAAAATATGCATCACCAACGTTTTAACTCTTCGTGGACCCATAATAAAAGCGAAAATAATTTAGTTTATGTGCATAACTTTTTGAGCATTATTTCAAATTCATATTATGCAACTTTCTTAGTATTTTGATCAGAAATACGGAGATCATAAAAAAATTAAGCTTGGTAGAGAAATCTGTTA
This sequence comes from Saccostrea cuccullata, assembly GCF_032062105.1. Classification (NCBI taxonomy): domain Eukaryota; kingdom Metazoa; phylum Mollusca; class Bivalvia; order Ostreida; family Ostreidae; genus Saccostrea; species Saccostrea cuccullata. The sequence goes on along the minus strand of NW_026918818.1, from coordinate 45,007 downwards.
ACGACGACAAAATAGATTTTGACGTCAAAGGCGGAGCAGCCAGCATACCTAAAATTTTGTGTCGCTCAATGTAGAACTATTTTTCGGGCTGAACGACCTGCTAAAACGATAACAGCGAGAAAAATTAATGTTATAGGGTTTGTTATTTCATTGGTATACATTTTTTTAAACAATTAATTCAACCAGAGTAAAATCAAAAGCTCCGGACGACCATCAGTTATTACTTACTGTATTAATATCGTTACAGTATTGATATCGTTGACCCGCGTTGCATAAATCGGCATTGCGTGATTCTAAGTCATCCTTCTCACAAAAGAAAATTTATACTGAAGTAGCAACAGCATGCATTTTAAAGAAAAGTTTAAGAAAAGAGAGTATCTTATTTTTGTAATGTTATATGTAATAATAAGGAAGGAAGAGTTTTAAACGCTTCCCGATCGTTTCACATGCGAAAACATCTCCGGCTGACGTGACGTTAAATAATGTGGCGATACTGCTCCGGGTCGACAGACATATGCATGTTTATTATTTCACCGAAACTTATCTAATTATTATAGGAATTAGAACTTTTGCATATGTGTTTTTTTTTCGTTCTATATAAAATGTTGATGAATTTTCATGAAAATATCTCCGTCCTTTATGAAGTAAATGTAATTGTCTCAATAAATTCCGAACAGCCCTCTTATTTTAGAAGAATTCGGTTTAAATTCCACGGCTAGAAGTCCATCTTATATTTCAGTTTCACATTCTAACGATGTTTCTTAAAATTCTATCGAACAGGATTGGTTCGATCTGCCTTACCTATACTGGATTCCTAAACTTCATAAAAATCCTTACAAACACAGATTTCTCTGTCGTGTCCAACAAATGCTCTACCAAGCACCTATCTTCACCTCTTACAAACATTTAAATTGATGTTTCTGTGGAGAAACTTTCGGTGAACTAAGCTATAACTTATTTTAGCATGAAATATGTGAAAATAACGAACAGTATTCAACATGTTCAAGCTGAGAATCTATTTAACATTTAGCTTGATAGATTAATGGATTGCATATTGTTTAAAGATAGGCCACAGTACTTTTACCCATCAACGTAATTCACTAAACCTGCTTTATAAAACATTTTGGCGAAAACCCGACTAAAATCGGTACCGCCATTTCAAAGATAATCAATGTTGAACGTCTGCATTTGCACCTGTGAAAACGATCAATAATCCTTGACAATGTCACTTCCGGTTTAAATGCAATCAAGTTCAATGACGTCACAAGTGTGTCTCGCTTCCCTCGAGTGAGAGGTGAATAAATGAAAGAAAAAGCTGTTTCGGATAATTCTGATAGTCCATTAGAGAAAGAATCGCTAGAAATTTCTTGTGGATCGTCAAGTTTTAATGAGGATTTATTGCTGTGCAATAATATAAAAAATCTGGGAGTAGAACCCTTTCGTTTTGAGCCCTACGCTAGAATCGACCACAAACGATGTGGAACCCGAGGAAGCAAATCGTTTGCATACTATTTACGTTTATACTATTGATTGGTATGTGAGTAAATCGATAGAAAATATTCTCGAGTAGCATTTTAAATCATTATTTTATAAAATATATTGAATAAAAACACAATTCGACACATTACCTATTTAACCCCCCCCCCTAAAACTTTTTATAAAAGCCTAAACAGCTTTGACAACATGAATAATGTAAGTCCCTACTGATTTTAATTTTGCGTTCATTTTTTTTCATTTGTTGTGGTTTAATAAATATTTTTTTCATTGTCTTTTTTTATGATTTGCCATGTTGTTGTTTTTTAACAAATGACCCCAGCTCCTCCAGTAAAAATGGATGCCTGACTTTTTGAAATTAATTTAGAACAAAATCGCGTTACTTCGGTTCTTGCAGTAGTATAAATTTGAAAATATAAAAAAATTGTATGTTTTACAATTTTGTAAAAAGAAATAAAAATGTTTTTATACTCATATCAAAATAAATTAGGAATTCAATTTGTTAAGCTCTAAAAAAAAAAAATAGGTTACGTATATAGGAGTATATATACGAGAGATCTGGGCTTGATGCAACACAATCAATTCGAAGTCAGATGTTAAATTCGACTTTCAGAGTATACTAAAATTGTTAAAATATAATTGACATGTATAATCTGTTTTTATGTGCCACCTTATTCACGTGTTTGTACGTTTTTCATGCAGTATTTTATTGAACAAGTCAAGGGTCCCGGATGACATTCTACCGGTACCTTACAGGCCGGGGGGCCATAAAACTTAGACGAGCTCACTTTTGATCTCAGTCTCACTTTTTCCAAAGGAATTAATAGTGGAAAAGTGAGACTGAGATCAAAAGTGAGCTCGTCGAAGTTTTATGGCCCCCAGGCTAGATGTCTAATCTAAACATTACTGTAATATAGAAGTTGATACACAGTTACATACATGTAAATTAAATAATCAATTAAATTCATATTCAGTGTCAATGTGAACAAAACAGTTTAAGTAAAGATGGTGTGAAATGGGTCTCACTCCTGAAAATCCAAACAATATAATTTGAACAATATTTATTCAGTGTAAACTGAGTAGATTGGGCAACAGGCTAAGCCTATAGATACCCTCTCTATAACAGGTCAAGGTTACAACACAATGAACAGAGTGGATATTTACTCGGTAGCTTGTGACTGTAAGCAAAAGTTTGAATTATTTGTGATATACAGATCATTATGCATAATGGACTTTTGCGAAGACACTGACTTTTACAGTTGACGGCTTACTTTTACAACAGGAAAATATACGGTAGCTCTTTTGTGAAAAAATATTGATCTGAATATTTAACAAAAAGATAATAACGGGCTATTTCAAAGATCATATTACGTTGTCTAGGACGAAAACAGCAATATTCCTACCCTCAACACCCTCCCTTCAAGTCTTGACTAACTTCTGCCGAGTTTTCCTACCGAAATGTGTCTTCTTCTTTATTCAGTAATTTCATTTCTTAAGTTATTTAAAATAAAAGGATATATTAATTCGCTTGAATAAAGTATCCAAATAAATTTCATTTTACCATCAATTATAATTTTCGTTTGATAAATTATTTCTAAGCCCCGAATACAATAACTTTCACCTCTTGAGATGTTTTCTATTTTCTTTTTTCAATTCCGTACCTCCGTACATGACGCAGGTTTAAATGTCCAAGTAAGCTGTCGAATGTAAAAGTAAGTCTCTTCATAAACTCCAATGTGCACAATCGGCAATCTTGGGCTTAGTCCGCTACACCCCATTCAAACACAGGTATACGAGCCATCCAAGGCGTGTACGCCATACACCCCCCCCCCCCCAATAGAATTAATAAAGTCACAAATTAATGATGATTTTATGAAGAAAAAAAAAACGTACTTATTTTTTTTTAATCCTATTTAATTTTTCATTCTTATAGTTATGACAGGGTGGGTAAATCTTAAAATAAAAATGTCGAAATTTCTTTTATTCCTGATTGAAAAAAAAATAATCATATGCCGTAAACAGACAGGTATAGAAAGGAACTTAATTTGTGGGAAATGGCTTTTTAAAGGTTATTTTACAGAGATAGTCCTGAAGTCAACAGGCAATATTATAAAGAGTTCACAAGCGTAAATATACATGTAAGCAGTGATTAAATACAATCGCAGTGTAAATTGAGATACACTCTAGGTCTACGTCAACACTAAGAAACGGGGTGCACAGCTTCCAAATATCAAGTTATCATGATCCTCTACAAATGCCATCTATGATTGAGAAAGAATACGGAACTAATGAGGTTTGAAAAAAAAATCTACATGCACCCTGCACTTTACTGATGATGTGAACTTCAAAACAATGATCCGGCACTTCATTACAATGTAATTGATCAAATATATGAGCGATGTTTTTTTAGAAGGGGGGGGGGGGGTGTGCTGCTTGTACCAGCGTTTTCAAAGTTATGGTCGAACTAAAATAGAATTTTTTAGTAAATTAAATGTGAAAAAACAAAAATGGAGAAGCAAAATCGAAACGAAAAATAAAATAATTAATTTTAAAAAATTTAGAGAGAATAAAGAAAAAAATCGGAATTAATTATTGAAAGGCTTTCCTTTCCGTAGTGATAAAAAACTTGTGCATCCAAAAAAAAAGTAGTCCGGAACTATATTGTTTTTGCCAGAGATGAAATTAGGCCTAGTAATCAGAAAATAAGATTAACGTACTGCCTGCATGATTTAAAGGCGTTTGATTTTAAAATTTTACGTGAACTAATGCTTGTTCGCTCTTCATTTTAGACTATACAATATTCTGTATGTCACACTTGTGACGTCACACACGTCACTTCCGGTAAATAGCTAATTTCAGTGCGAGCTCACAGGTGTAAACTAAGCTATTTTTAGTAATATCTCTAATCAGCAAGAGAGGTGGTAGCTGTGCTGTATATCATTTTACTCGTATTTATAATGACTATCAAACTATGTTAAAATGTAAACCCTACCAAGCCTTTCTTTAACGTTCCTCTCCAGAATTTTTTACTCATATGGAGACGTCGATACTTGCCATATTTTCTTTATTTTATAATAGCAACAATACTTTATCTTACAGAGGTATACAAATGTATCAAATATTTGGAAATCAGACGAAAAACATAAAGCAGGTAAAACTTTGAAAAAAGAATTAAATCACAAAAATGTACTCTTCAATAACCACATGACTGCATAATTTGCAAATTTCAGAAGCCTCCAATAAGAATTATAGTCGGGAAAAAAAGGTAGGTCTTCAATATTAAGATCCAATCTTAGTAAATTTCTTTTATTCTCGTATCAAGCTTGTGAACATGACACATTCGGACCGAACTGTTCTGGCATATGTAGCTTGCACTGTGTGAACAGATCATGTAATCACGTAACTGGATCCTGTGATAATGGTTGCAAACCGGGATGGAGGAATGACAAATGCTATGAAAGTAATTAATTCATAAAATTTACCGATACTGACAAAGAAAACAAATTAATTTAATCAGCCATGCTTCAACTTCTTCGTGATACTTATTATTTTCTTAATATTTGATTTATAATGAAAAAGACAACAAAGATATTTATTTATCATGCTTAAATTTTATAGTAACTTTTATTTCGTGTATTTTCCTGGAAAGATCAATGTTGTAAATTGAATTTATGTTTTTTCATCTTATAGAATGTAAAAATGGTAAATTTGGTATTATGTGTAAAGAGGAATGCAGTGGAAATTGTTTGAACAATGAAACTTGTTATCATGTGGACGGTCAGTGTATTCACGGATGTCAGACAGGATTTCAAGGCGAGAAATGTGACGGTCGTGAGTTTTTTGTTTTGCTTGCTGAAATATGAGATGCATTTTATATTAAAAGATTTTTTTGTGATATATTCTAATTATACGCATGCAGCTTTTACCTTTACTAATTGATTTAGTTGTTGGATTTCCAGCTTGTGATTCGGGATACTTTGGAGAAAAATGTTTACAACTTTGTCCTGTAAATTGCTACGATAAATGCAATAATGTAAATGGACTCTGCAAATGCAAAAACGGATGGATAGGAAGACATTGTACTGAAGGTATATCTTTTTGAAATATTACGATTATAAAAAGAGAGTTATGACTGTGCTTATCATGTGGTTTTTATGGTCATATTCGAAAGACCTGTGACTTTCACTTCTAGTGCCGAGCGCTTTGCGAAAGAACAGTCACTACCTTTGTTTACATCTTAGGTGTGACGCGGCACCGCAAACGAGAATCGAACCCGGACCTCCTGATCGAAATATTTGAGAGTCATTCTTATCTAGCCTTCTGACTCAATCTCTCTAACAGTATTCACACTAAAAAAATTGCCCCTCTATAATCTCATTTATATAAATGTGTGTGTTTTAGTACCCCGGAATACAATTATTTTTCAGTTTAAATGAAGCATAAATTGTAGTTTTATATTATATTATAACCACAGTGTGTCCACGGGAAAGGTATGGAGAAGATTGTAAACAAAACTGTAGTGGAAACTGTATCAACAATGATACATGCCACAATATAAATGGATATTGTCTCTGGGGTTGTCGTGATGGATTTCGAGGGAAACGTTGTGATAGACGAAACGAACTTGGTATGGGTATTACAGCCTATCAGTAATTTTTTCTTTGTGGTCCTAATAAATGAATTTTATTAATATGTAATATAATTAATATATACATTCTAGTACTTTGCACTGTCTTTGCAGTCTCAATATGATTATTATTCACGCTGTAGCATGCTTTCTATACATGATATATATTTATTTTGCATATTTCTCTTACAATAGATTTTACAGGAACATGTATGGAAGACAGAAGCAGTGTTGGCGGACTTACAGCAGGATTGGTTATCTCCTTCCTGCTGAATGTGGGATTCTCTTTTATTACACTTCATCTGATCCGGTAAGACAGCGGAAATCATTAGTTACAAATATTAATATAGAATATGGCCTCTTCATACCGATATTTAGATTCTAGGTTTCATATCAATAAAAAAAGTATACAATAGATTTTATCATTTTGTTTATAATTTGTTAAGATCTGAAAAAACAGTATGGTTTGAAACTAAAATGTAAGCATTTTTAACTTCAGGAAGAAGAGAACTAAAAAGGAACCTGACCAGCCCTTCTACGAAATCAGTGACAGGGAGGATTTCCAACAAGGCCATGTTGAAAATCACGCATACGAAGAGCTAAATTCCACACAATCCGTCCACATTTATCGCAATCTCTCGCTAAGTGACAACAGAACAAACACAGCATAACCAGATTACTACGGGGTTGAATTAAAAGGAACGATGCATCTGCTAATCAAATGTTATTAACAAGGTTTTACGTATTTATTCCAAGATAAATGTCTTTTGCTGCACGGAAAACTATCTCGGACTGTAAATGTTTCATTTGGATCAACCCTCGAACAACCGTAAACATTATAAGCTTTATAACTAAAATAATGAAATTAATTTTTAATAAACTAAAAATGATTCAAGAACTTTAACATTTTTTTGAAATTAAACTAAACAAACTTCTTTTATCGTAGACACCCATTCCAAAAAATGGTTCTCATCTGCAAGTGTGAAAATATCACGAAAGCCAACCAGAAAAGATTCAAGAGGGACAGGGTGGGTTCTTGACTTTCCACAGACTACCAGATTTTCCAGAAAATTCGGCTCGATCGTAGGGTTATCTTAACGTATCTAAGATAATCCGAATTCGTGTGGAAATATAATACCATATTTCACCATCAGTATACGAACCAAATAGTCTAGAATAGCCCTAAAATATTTGGTTGACTTCTGCCGATTTTAACAGATAACAGAATTCAACTGGCACTGTAATGATCTTATTTGCAAATAAGGCCAACCGTTTTCATCATATTATGTCTGATATATTCTTTACATATACTAACTGATAGTCCATTGACTAATGATGCACCAAAGTAAAATGATTTAAGATTATTCCGTCCAACCGATCAAAATACAGTAGTGAGTTATCCATGTTATCTGTATCTATTGGTGTTCGACGGTGACTTAAGCATTAGTTTGCCTTACGCAAAAAAGTTTGGATATTGTTTCCGACCATACGACAAAACGGACGTTTCCACTTGATTGCACGTAATAATTGTATATTAATTACTTTTTCCAAGCGGCCTTTACATTTTCCTCGAATATAAAATTTATTTCCATAGTTCAATTAACTGGAACAACATTGAAAACATCAAAATCTCGTAAATAAATATAGTAAACTTGAACAGGTTATAAATAATATTGAACCTAGATACGATTAAAAGGAAGTAGAACCCATGTTCCGTTTTTTGTGGTATCCTTTGAATCTCAGCAACAATATGATTAAAGTGAAAAAAAAATGAGTCTTTATTAAAAGGTTTCAAGGAAGAAACTTGGAAATTTTAATTAAATTATGTTGTTTTATATTACATTCGAGAAATCGAATGCTTTAATGACCTTTTCTGATCATAGAGTGTTCACCGTACCGCGTCCGTTTTTTTGTTTGTATTCCGACATCTGCCGTCAGGAAACTTCTTTATAATGCTGACGCTGACTATGACACGGGACCAGGTATTGAAGTTAATGCATCCAAAAATAGCGTTTATTGCCGAGCATTTCAGGACGTAAAAATCATTAGTTTTCCAACTGTTTTTTTTTTTGACGCAGAGATTAAAACAAACATCTAACAGGCAGATGTTCACATTGTTACTGCAAAGGACTATGAGGCGATATCATCACAATCTACATATAATATTTATCATTAAATTCACATTTTCATTACTGGGTACAAAGTTCTCCATCATTTGAAATATTACCGTGTTGCAGACTTTACGTGAAACAATTTCGATTAAATTCACAGCTGAACCCACTATTCATTCATATAGACATATTTTGAATTCCTTATTCATTACAGGGTCAATTGAAACATATGGAGATAACGAATAGTATTAAGACCGAAAATCCATTAAAAAAATCCATTAAACAATACGAAATAGGAGCAGAGGAAACATGGACCTCCAAAAGAATGGAGGTGGGATCAGGTGCCATTGAGGAGTGAGTATCCCTTGCCGAACGGTCAAACCTGCCGTGTGCTCCTTGTCATTATCGGGAAATAACGGAAAACTCCGTCGTCAATTCAGTGTATAAATAATGGAGTAGCAATTAGTATGAAAAACGTCAGTCAACATTTGACTCAATGATAAATTGTATTTGTTGACATGGTAATTGTATTGACCATAGAACTTACGAAATGATGACAGTAAACGAGAAATTCTTGTTTCATCAACTTGTTTGTCGATAATTTACCTCGTTTTAGAAATTGTTCATAGAGCATGCTTTTGCGTATGAAATAATCTGATATATACATGTATAAACCCCGTTTGTAGCTGATGGAGGTATATTGCTGCATAAGTTAGGGAAGGCGACGATACAAAAAGTTAAAATCATCACGTTTATCATATATTTTGGCTGTTAGATTACAATTAACGTCTTTTCAAGTAAATGTCCAAATACAAAACAGATGGGTCAGACTTTGTCAGTCTCTCTTTTATCTCAAGTCCACCAGTATATGTGTATGGAAATAAGAATGGAAATTACCATTGATAATGGACAATACGTCTTCGATATATCTAAACGTCGAGTTGAAGGTAACATGAATAGATTTCTTCTTTTAACGCAGAGAATTTTGCAGAAAGTCTGCGTTATATGAACACAAAAATAGGTCGGCTAATAATGGGGCGCAATTGGTACCTATGGGAATTCCAATAGAACGTGGAAAGACCTGGTCTCCAAAAACTACATAGATACTGTCAATTAGGAAATTAGAAACTCATACATCTTTTGGATACTAACTTAAGAGTAATTGTGTATACTATCAGAATGCTTTTTAACAAAATAATTTTACAAATGACCAATGACCAGATAAGTAAGTAAAGAAATTTATGAGTTCCATTTTTATTGAAAAAACAGCTGTCAATGATGACAAAAACCCACACGAAGACGATGGAGGGATATGTCTCAGATATACCATATTCAGAACCTGTAAAAAATTTTGATGATGATGTATGATGTAGATGATGTATATTTGTAGGAAATACAAGGTGTAGTCTTTGACTTGAAGTATGGTGGAATTCAAGACTGGACTCTTTCCTCATTAAGAATATTATTTTATATATTAACCGCGTGAATTCCTTTGTTGGCATCATATTGAAGTTAAAGGAAAAAAACGGATTGTTTAAGCTGCATCTTCTTTAGTAAAGTTCCAAGGTTTAAAAAGGCTATGGTTTGTAATATTCATAATCGCAGATCCGAGACTGTGCATGTAGTCTTGTGTTGAAGAATTTCCTTGACCTTTTCAAGAAGACTCATCAATAGTTTCAAAGGGGAAGCCTAAACCTTTTTGCAATCATGATGAAGACTTTACTGTTGATTAACATATAAGATACTAGCGAATCAAAAGAATCATCGTGTATCAAAGGTTTATTGTAAAACCAATGTCCATGGTTACGTTTACGTCTCTGTGTATGTACATTGTTAAAAAGTTGTCCAGAAAGATTTCCAACACTATCGACATTGTCATTGCATCCATAGGGAAATGCAATGACGTTTATCCTAATCTCCATTTTACAGAGAATATGATTGATTGTGTATTGTTTAACGCCCCTCTCGAGAATTTTTCACTCATATGGAGACGTCACCGTATGCCGGTGAAGGGCTTTTAATTTATACCTATACTCGGCACTCAGGGCGCCATTGAGCAGTGAGAGTTCTTTTCGTGCCAGCGCCTACCGTGACACGGGACCTACGTTTTTAAGGTCATATCCGAAAGATCCTTGTCTTTCACTTCTGATGCCGAGCGCTTGGCGAAGGAACAGTCACTACCTATTTTTACGTTTTAGGTTTGACGCGGCGCTGCGAACGAGTATCGAACCCGGGCCTCGCGTTCACGAAGCGAGCGACCTGCCACTAGGCTACCGTGAATGATGTGAATGATACAGAGAATATGACTACAGACAGTGTATTGTTCTATCTTACTAAATTTTAACTTGCTTCGTAATCCGATTTTTGCAGTTTGAAAATCTTAATAAATGTTGACATAGATCACAGGGGCATCGTATCCAGTCTGTTCTCTACTTCACATATAATAATTTATTTGTGAAGTAGAGAACAGAGTGGATAAGATGTCCCTGTGCATAGATTAATACAAATCATTTGGATTTATTCTTCAAATATATCTACCAAATTTTGATAAAATAAAAGTTCGAGGACGATGTCAATCTTCCACGACCTTTTTGAACAACCCTCGTACATCCTGTGTTGTCTACGTCACAATGACTTCCGTCAAAAAGACAACAATCAACTTGATGTCAAATTGAAAGATAATTTGACTTCATTTTGATACAGATAATAAAGGGAAAGTTAAATTTGAAAGATGAATTTAATGGCTACCCAAACTAAACGGGTATAATCTCTGCTGGAACGCTTTTTCAAAAACCGCTTCCCAATCCAGATTATATTTAATATTCTTTGAATAATAAATTTTTTAAAGAAATATTGTACATGCACTTAAAACATGCTTAATCGAGATATTCAAAAAATAATAGATAGATTTTCTTTGATTTTGGACTAATTTTCAGGAATGAGGAATCGATATTAAACTAAAATAACCTTTTTTCTACTTTGACGTAGAATTTAAATATTTTTAAATTATTCATGAACAAAATTTAAAGGGATTGATTAAACATTTACGTTTGTTATCTTGCACTACTGGTCTAAAAATATAACGTTGTCGTCCTTGACTGCACACTGTTACACATGTAAAATCCAGATGACATGTTTAAAATATGCGTGTTATATTTATATGTTTACTTCTTAAGTTTTTTAGTGTGAAGTTTTCATTAGGATACGGTTTGTATTAGATATTTCTTTACTCCTTAGAATATCACTAATTTTGCTTCTTTCATTTCATTTGATGATTACTAGAACCAGGAAGTAAGACAGTAATTGGTAGCAACATGTAAAAGTTCAATTCATATTTTGAAACTTCTTTATCGTAGACTTGTACCTCTAAATTCCTTAGATCTTTCTTTTCATTAATAAGAATATAAATGAGAAGGATACATAAATGTATACAGAGTACATGTTGTATAGTCAGAGTGAACCTTAAATTTGAGCTAACCTGCAGTAAACACAGACCTCCTGTACAAAAATATTTTTCTACTGCTAGGAAGGGATGTTTGATATGAACAAACTCAAGTACAACTTATTTCACACCCTGTAGGGCGCTCTCAAATAAACGGTCTACTAACATCAGCTCCCCCCTAAAATACAACAACCCTTCCATCACGTAAACAAACCATAAAATAAATAAATCATCAAACAAAAAATAATAAGTCAGTGTTAAAATATCTCAATGTAAATTTAATTTTTGATTGGTTGATAAGGGTAGAAAAGCAACATACTGTCGGAATCGTACTACGAAATATGTCGATCACTGTTCGTTATCTAGCTTCACCAATTCTTTCATGTCTGTTGTCATGTTTGCAGTTATGCACAGTATATGCAGATTTTTTTGTATTCTATGCGTACCCATGTGTCCACATATTATCCCTTGGTACAATCATTCTATTTCAAGTGAATAAAATTGAATAACATCTGTTTCGTACACACTCTGTAGATGTAAAGTATAACGAAAAACAGGTTTCCTGAAATTGTATGCACAAGAGATGTTTATCCCCTTTTTTGGGATACATGTATATGACATTCCAACATATATTTTATATTTTTATTTTGAGGATGACTTCTAGCCGTCAAGGTACCTCATTTGGTAGAAAAATGTATGTTCGAATCACTGCCGCAACTGACCGAAGTCATTGAAAAACTGGTAGCAACTGCACACGGCAATTTGAAGTGAAACTTGTGGGTCCTTGTGATGAGACCTTTAAATCGAGGCTCCTTATCACGAAAGGATTTCGCACAAATTTCGCACAATAAACATCCCTTGTTGCTCAATGGCCCTGAGTAAAGGTATAAATTTGAAGTTTACCGGTATATGGTGACGTCTCTATATAAATGGAAAATTCACTGACGAGACGTGAAACAACGTACAATCAATCAAGTATTCGTTTTCTTAATTATGTTCCCCAAACGAAGTTGGGGAACATATTGGTTTTACTCTGTTTCTTATTATTAGGGTCTTCCGTCTTCAGCGGAAGACCCTTCTATTATTCTTATGTTTCTTTTTCAATTTTCTTATTATTATTATTATTATTCTTTTTCTCTGCACAAATTTTGTGCAGAAGATTTCTCAGAGATGGCTCGATGGATTTGCTTCAAATTTTCAGGGTTGATGCAGGATCATCTGAAGTTTATACCATTTTTTGGATTTTTTGAAAATCACTTCCGGTCTAGAGTTATCGCCCTTTTATTAAAATTCAGCGGACCTTCTTGTCCGTCATTGATCTCAGAAACGACTTGAGCTAGAGCGCTGAAATTTTCAGTGATGATAGAGGACATGTCCCCAGGTTACTGGGAGTTTGGATAGTTTCCGGAAGTACCTAGTATGGAAGCTCGGTAGGGGTCAAAATTTAGGACACGAATCACGAGTGATTTTTGGAGACATTTTGCATCATATCTTTTAAAGTATAAATATTTTGTAAGAACATACTGAACAATATTTGTGCAGAATGACAAGATCTTTCATATGATTCCGTAAAAAAAGTGCTGACTCATCACATTAAGGGCCAAAAGGGGCTAAAAGTCTTTTTTCGATAACTATTTTACAGTAAATATTTTGTTATACATTAATGAAGCAAAAATGTTTATCTCAACAATCTACAACTGTATATTATGATTTTAATATCGTATGGTACATAATTAGGGGTCACAAGGGGCCAGAATGAGAAATCTTTGACGCTTGATATCTCGAAAATGAGAAATATTTTGACAAGTAATATTGAACAAAAGATGTTCAAAATCATGTTCTGAACAATATGCAACCTCTCATTTTTTGCTAAACGTCCCCATTAGGGAGTTGAAGGGTTGGCCCCTTAATATTTCTTTTGCAAATAACTCGAAAACAAAAAAGAATCTCTGAATAGTTGTTGAACACAAAGGGTTCAAAATCTTAAGAACTTTAAAATAAAATCCAGGAAAAGGGGCTGGGTACTCAAATTAGGGGCCAAAAGGTGCTAAAAGTCTTTTTTCAATAACTCTTTTACAGTAAAGAATTTGTTATACATTAATGAAGCAAAAATGTTTATTTTAACAATCTACAACTGTATATTATAATTTTAAAGTCGTACATTACATAATAAGGGGCTACAAGGGGCCAGAAGGCTTAATCTTTAATGCTTTATATCTCGAAAGTGAGAAATATTTTGATAAGTAATGTTGAACAAAAGATGTTCAAAATCATGTTCTGAACAATATGCAACCTTCCATTTTTCGCTAATTGTCCCCATTAGGGAGTTGAAGGGTTGGCCCCTTAATATTTCTTTTGCAAATAACTCGAAAACAAAAAAGAATCTCTGAATAGTTGTTGAACAAAAAGGGTTCAAAATCTTAAGAACTTTAAAATAAAATCCAGGAAAAGGGGCTGGGTACTCAAATTAGGGGCCAAAAGGTGCTAAAAGTCTTTTTTCAATAACTCTTTTACAGTAAAGAATTTGTTATACATTAATGAAGCAAAAATGTTTATTTCAACAATCCACAACTGTATATTATAATTTTAAAGTCGTACATTACATAATAAGGGGCTACAAGGGGCCAGAAGGCTTAATCTTTAATGCTTTATATCTCGAAAGTGAGAAATATTTTGATAAGTAATGTTGAACAAAAGATGTTCAAAATCATGTTCTGAACAATATGCAACCTTCCATTTTTCGCTTATTGTCCCCATTAGGGAGTTGAAGGGTTGGCCCCTTAATATTTCTTTTGCGAAAAACTCGAAAACAAAAAAGAATCTCTAAATAGTTGTTGAACAAAAAGTGTTCAAAATTCTAAGAGCTTTTAGATGAAACCCAGAAAAAGGGGCTGGACACTCAAATTAGGGGCCAAAAGGGGCTTAAAGTCTTTTTTCGATAACTCTTTAACAGTCAATATTTTGTTATACATTACTGAACAAAAAATGTTTATTTTAACAATCTACAACTGTATATTATAATTTTAAAGTCGTACATTACATAATAAGGGGCTACAAGGGGCCAGAAGGCTTAATCTTTAATGCTTTATATCTCGAAAGTGAGAAATATTTTGATAAGTAATGTTGAACAAAAGATGTTCAAAATCATGTTCTGAACAATATGCAACCTTCCATTTTTTGCTAAACGTCCCCATTAGGGAGTTGAAGGGTTGGCCCCTTAATATTTCTTTTGCAAATAACTCGAAAACAAAGAAGAATCTCTGAAAAGTTGTTGAACAAAAAGTGTTCAAAATCTTAAGAGCTTTAAAATGAAATCCAGGAAAAGGGGCTGGGTTCTCAAATTAAGGGCCAAAAGGGGCTAAAAGTCTTTTTTCGATAACTCTTTAACAATCAAGAATTTGTTATATATTAATGAAGCAAAAATGTTTATTTTAACTGTCTACAACTGTATATTATGATTTTAAAGTCGTACATTACATAATAAGGGGCCACGAGGGGCCAGAAGGCTTAATCTTTAATGCTTTATATCTCGAAAGTGAGAAATATTTTGATAAGTAATGTTGAACAAAAGATGTTCAAAATCATGTTCTAAACAATATGCAACCTTCCATTTTTCGCTAATTGTCCCCATTAGGGAGTTGAAGGGTTGGCCCCTTAATATTTCTTTTGCGAAAAACTCGAAAACAAAAAAGAATCTCTAAATAGTTGTTGAACAAAAAGTGTTCAAAATTCTAAGAGCTTTAAGAAGAAACCCAGAAAAAGGGGCTGGACACTCAAATTAGGGGCCAAAAGGGGCTTAAAGTCTTTTTTCGATAACTCTTTAACAGTCAATATTTTGTTATACATTACTGAACCAAAAATGTTTATCTCAACAATCTACAACTGCATATTAGGATTTTAATATCGTATATAACATAATTAGGGGCCACAAGGGGCCAGAATGCTCAATCTTAGACGATTTATATCTCGAAAGTGAGAAATATTTTGACAAGTGATATTGATAAAAAGATGTTCAAAATCATGTTCTGAACAATACGCAACCTTTCATTTTTTGCTAAACGTCCCCATTAGGGAGTTGAAGGGTTGGCCCCTTAATATTTCTTTTGCAAATAACTCGAAAACAAAGAAGAATCTCTGAATAGTTGTTGAACAAAAAGTGTTCAAAATCTTAAGAGCTTCAAAATGAAATCCAGAAAAAGGGGCTGGATACTCAAATTAGGGGCCAAAAGGGGCTAACAGTCTTTTTTCGATAACTCTTTAACAGTCAAGAATTTGTTATACATTAATGAAGCAAAAATGTTTATTTTAACAATCTACAACTGTATATTATGATTTTAAAGTCGTACATTACATAATAAGGGGCCACGAGGGGCTAGAAGGCTAAATCTTTGATGCTTTGTATCTCGAAAGTGAGAAATATTTTGATAAGTAATATTGAACAAAAGTTGTTCAAAATCATGTTCTAAACAATATGCAACCTTCCATTTTTCGCTAAACGTCCCCATTATTGAGTTGAAGGGCTGGTCCCTTAATATTTCTTTTGTGAATAACTCGAAAACGAAAAAGAATCTCTGAATAGTTGTTGAACAAATAGTGTTCCTAATCCGAAGAGCTTTAAAATGTTTTGAAGAAAAAAGGGCTGATCCCTAATATTAGGGGCCGTGAGGGGGCAAAAGTCGATTTTAGAAGTCTTTATTGTTCAATGTCTTTTTACAGATTATGGAAAATCATTACTATAAATTGAAAATCTCATTCAAAATCTTATCTCATCTCAACAAGAATCGAACGGAAGACCCACTCGTTGTTCACAACGAGATCGTATCTAGTTAAGTCTTCCGTTCACAACGGAAGACTTATAGTGTTTGTATTGTTTCTTTTTATTATTAGGGTCTTCCGTCTTCAGCGGAAGACCCTTCTATTATTCTTCGGTTTCTTTTTCACTTTTATTAGGGTCTTCCGTCTTCAGCGGAAGACCCTTCTATTATTCTTATGTTTCTTTTTCAATTTTCTTATTATTATTCTTTTTTTCTGCACAAATTTTGTGCCGACGATTCCTCAGAGATCTTTGAAACGATTTCTTTCAAATTTTCAGGGTTGGTGCAGAATTATCTGAAATTAATTCCGGCTGAAGGATTTTTTCAAAATCACTTCCGGTCTAGAGTTATCGCCCTTTTCTTAAAATTCAGACGACCTCCGTGTCTGTGATAGAACTCAATAACGGCTTAAGCTAGAGTGTTGAAATTTTCAGTGATAATAGAGGACATGTTGCCATGTTGCACCTGGGTCAGGATATTTTCCGGAAGTGTCTAGTATGGAAGCTCGGTAGGGGTCAAAATTTAGGACACGAATCATGACTGATTTTTTAAGACATTTTGCATCATATCTTTTAAAGTATAATTATTTTGTTAAAACATACTGAACAAGATTTGTGCAGAATGACAAGATCTTTAAAATAATATCAAGAAAAATGTGCTGACTCATCACATTAGGGGCCAAAAGGGGCTTAAAGCCTTTTTTCGATAACTCTTTAACAGTCAATATTTTGTTATACATTACTGAAGCAAAAATGTTTATCTCAACATTTTACAACTATATATTATGATTTTAATGTCGTATAATACATGATTAGGGGCCACAAGGGGCCAGAATGATAAATTTTAGACGCTTTATATCTCGAAAGTGAGAAATATTTTGACAAGTAATATTGAACAAAAGATGTTCAAAATGATGTTCTGAACAATATGCAACCTTTCATTTTTCGCTAAACGTCCCCATTAGGGAGTTGAAGGGTTGGCCCCTAAATATTTCTTTTGCAAATAACTCGAAAACGAAAAAGAATTTCTGAATAGTTGTTGAACAAAAAGTGTTCAAAATCCTGAGAGCTCCAAGATGAAATCTAGAAAAAGGGGCTGGGCACTCAAATTAGGGGCTAAAAGGTGCTTAAAGTCTTTTTTCAATAACTCTTTTACAGTTAATATTTTGTAATACATTACTGAAGCAAAAATGTTTATCTCAACAATCTACAACTGTATATTATGATTTGAATGTCGTATATTACATAATTAGGGGCCACAAGGGGCCAGAATGCTAAATCTTTGATGCTTTATATCTCGAAAGTGAGAAATATTTTGACAAGTAATATTGAACAAAAGATGTTCAAAACCATGTTCTGAACAAATTGCAACCTTTCATTTTTCGCTAAACGTCCCCATTAGGGAGTTGAAGGGTTGGCCCCTAAATATTTCTTTTGCAAATAACTCGAAAACAAAAAAGAATCTCTAAATAGTTGTTGAACAAAAAGTGTTCAAAATCCTAAGAGCTTCAAGATGAAATTGAGAAAAAGGGGCTGGGCACTCAAATTAGGGGCCAAAAGGGGCTAAAAAGTCTTTTTTCGATAACTCTTTAACAGTCAATAATTTGTTATACATTACTGAAGCAAAAATATTCATTTCAACAATCTACAACTGTATATTATGATTTTAAAGTCTAACATTAAGTAATTGGGGGCCATAAGGGGCCAGAAGGGTAAATCTTTCACGCTTTATATCTCAAAAGTGAGAAATAATTTGTTAAGTAATATTGAATAAAAGATGTTCAAAATCATGTTCTGATCAATCTGCAACCTTTCATTTTTCGCTAAACGTCCCCATTAGGGAGTTGAAGGGTTGGCCCCTAAATAATTCTTTTGCAAATAGCTCGAAAACGAAAAAGAATCTATGAATAGTTGTTGAACAAAAAGTGTTCATAATCCTGGTAGCTTTAAAATGATATGAAGAAAAAAGGGCTGATCCCTAATTTTAGGGGCCGTGAAGGGCCAAAAGTCAATTTTAGAAGTCGTTATTGTTCAATGTCTTTTTACAGATTATGGAAAATTATTATTTTAGAATGAAAATCTCAATCAAAATCTGATCTCATCTCATCAAGAATCGAACGGAAGACCCACTCGTTGCTCGCAACGAGATCGTATCTAGTATTATTATTATTTTTTTCTTTACACATTTTTGTGCAGACGATTTCTCAGAGATGCTTGAGTCGATTGACTTGAAATTTTCAGGAATGATGTATCATGAAATAAACCTTATTCATATTTTTTATTTTTTGAAAATTCACTTCCGGTCGGAAGTTATTGCCCTTTAATCGAATTTTAGTGACCATTTTGTCCGGACAAAAACTTAAAAACGGCAAAAGCTAGAATGCTGTCATTTTCAGAGCTAATAAACAACATATTGTAGTTTTGCACCTATACTTTCAAATCTTCCCAAAGTGCTTAGTATGGAAGCTCGGTAGGGGTCGAAATCTAGGACACGAAACATGACTGATTTTTTGAGTCATTTTGCATCATATCTTTTAAAGTATAATTATTTTGTTAAAATATACTGAACAAAATTTGTGCAGAATGACAAGAACTTTATCATGACATCAAGAAAAAAGTGCTGACTCATCACATTAGGGGCCAAGAGGGGCCAAAAGTTTTTTTTCGATAACTCTTAAACAGTCAATATTTTGTTAGACATTACAGAAGCAAAAATGTTAATCCTATCAATTTACAACTATATATTATAATTTTAATGTCGTATGTTACATTATTAGGGGACACAAGGGGCCAGAATGCTAAATCTTTGATGCTTTATATCTCGAAAGGGAGAAATATTTGATAAGCAATATTGAACAAAAGATGTTCAAATTAATGTTCTGAACTATATGCAACCTTCAATTTATCGCTATACGTCCCCTTTAAGGAGTTGAAGGGTTGGCCCCTAAATATTCCTTTTTCAAATAACTCGAAAACGAAAGAGAATCTCTGAATAGTTGTTGAACAAAAAGTGTTCAACATCCTGAGAGCTTTAAGATGAGATCAAGAAAAAGGGGCTAGGCACTCAAATTAAGGGCCGAGAGGGGCCAAAAGTCTTTAATCAATAACTCTTTAGCATTCAATATTTTGTTATACATTACTGAAGCAAAAATGTTTATCTCAACAATCCAAAATTGTATATTATGTTTTGAATGTCGTATGGTGCATAATTAGGGGCCATAAGGGGCCAGTATGCTAAATCTGTGACGCTCTATATCTAAAAAGTGGGAAATATTTTGATAAGTAATATTGAACAAAAGATGTTCAAAATAATGTTCTGAACAATATGCAACTTTTCATTTTTCGCTGTATGTTCCCATTTAGGAGTCGAAGGGTTGGCCCCTAAATGTTTCTTTTTCAAATAACTCGAAAACGAAAGAGAATCTCTGAATAGTTGTCAAACAAACAGTGTTCAAAATCCTGAGAGCTTTAAGATGTTATCAAGAAAAAAGGGCTGATCCCTAATATTAGGGGCCGTGAGGGGCCAAAAGTCGAATTTTAAGTTTTAATGTTCAATGTCTGTTTACAGATTATGGAGGCAAAATCGTTCTTCTTCACAATCTTTATCGTTATTTTAGAATGAAAATCTCAATCAAAATCTTATCTCATCTTATCAAGAATCGGACGGAAGACCCACTCGTTGCTCGCAACGAGATCGTGTCTAGTTATTATTATTATTATTCTTTTTTCTCCTTACCGATTTTGTGCAGAAGATTTCTCGGAGAGGCTCGATCGATTTGGTTCAAATTTTCAGTGTTGATGTACTATTATCTGAAGTTTGTACCGGCGCTTCGATTTTGAAAAAATCACTTCCGGTCGGAAGTTATCGCCCTTTTATCAAAATTTAGATGACCTCCATGTCTGTGATGGAACTCAAAAACGGGTCAAGCTAGAAAGCTGAAATTTTCAGGGATGGTAGAGGACATGTTGCCATATTGCACCTGGGTCAGGATATTTTCCGGAAGTGCCTAGTATGGGAGCCCGGTAGGGGTCAAAATTTAGGACACGAATCATGACCGATTTTTTGAGACATTTTGCATCATATCTTTTAAAGTATAAATATTTTGTTAAAACATACTGAACATCATTTGTGCAGAACATCGAGATCTTTCATATTATACCAAGAAAAAAGCGCTGACTCATCACATTACGGGCAAAAAGGGGCCAGAAGTCTTTAATCGATAACTCTTTAACAATCAATATTTTGGTATATATTACTGAACAAAAAATGTTAAGCTTAACAATCTACAACTATATATTATGATATTCATGTCGTATGGTACATAATAAGGGGCCACAAGGGGCCAGAATGCAAAATCTTTGATGCTTTATATCTCGAGAGGGAAAAATATTTTGATAAGCAATATTGAACAAAAGATGTTCAAAATAATGTTCTAAGCAATATGCAACCTTTCATTTTTTGCTAAACGTCCCCATTAAGGAGTTGAAGGGTTGGCCCCTAAATATTTCTTTGCTAATAGCTCAAAAACGAAAAAGAATTTCTGAATAGTTATTGAACAAAAAATGTTCAAAATCTTAAGATCTTTAAGATGAGATCTCAAAATAGGGGCTAGGCACTCGAATTAGGGGCCAAGAGGGGCCTAAAGTCTTTTTTCGATAACTCTTTATCAGTTAATATTTTGTTATACATGACTGAAGCAAAGTTGTTTATCTCAACCATCTACAACTATATATTATGGTTTTTATGTCGTATGGTACATAATTAGGGGCCACAAGGGGCCAGAATGCTAAATTTTGATGCTTTCTATCTCAAAAGGGAGAAATATTTTGATAAGCAATATTGAACAAAAGATGTTCAAAATCATGTTCTGAACAAGATGCAACCTTACATTTTTTGCTTAACGTCCCCATTAAGGAGTTGAAGGGTTGGCCCCTAAATATTTCTTTTGCTAATAGTTAAAAATCGAAAAAGAATTTCTGAATAGTTATTGAACACAAAATGTTCAAAATCTTAAGATCTTTAATATGAGATCCCAAAAAGGGGCTGGGCATTCGAATTAGGGGCCAAGAGGGGCCAAAAGTCTTTTTTCGATAACTCTTTATCAGTTAATATTTTGTAATACATTACTGATGCAAAGATGTTTATCTCAACCATCTACAACTATATATTATGATTTTTATGTCGTATGGTACATAATTAGGGGCCACAAGGGGCCAGAATGCTAAATCTTTGATGCTTTATATCTCGAAAGGGAGAAATATTTTGATAAGCAATATTGAACAAAAGATGTTCAAAATAATGTTCTGAATAATATGCAACCTTTCATTTTTTGCTAAACGTCCCCATTAAGGAGTTGAAGGGTTGGCCCCTAAATATTTCTTTTGCTAATAGCTCAAAAACGAAAAAGAATCTCTGAATAGTTGTTGAACAAAAAGTGTTCAAAATCCTAAGGGCCTTAAGGTGGAATCAAGAAAAAGGGGCTGGGTACTCAAATTAGGGGTCAAGAGGGGCTAAAAGTCTTTTTTCGATAACTCTTTAACAGTCAATAATTTGTAATACATTACTGAAGTAAAAATGTTTATCTCAACAATCTACAACAGTATATAATGATTTTAAAGTCGTACATTACATAATTAGGGGCCACAAGGGGCCAGAAGGCAAAATCTTTGACGCTTTGTATCTCAAAAGTGAGAAATATTTTGATAAGTGATATTGAAGAAAAGAGATGTTCAAAATGATGTTCTGAACAATATGCAACCTTTCATTTTTCGCTAAACGTCCCCATTAGGGAGTTGAAGGGTTGGCCCCTAAATATTTCTTTTGCGAATAACTCGAAAACGAAAAAGAATCTCTGAATAGTTGTCGAACAAAAAGTGCTCAAAATCCTAAGAGCTTTAAGATGAAATCCAGAAAAAGGGGCTGGACACACAAATTAGGGGCCAAGAGGGGCTAAAAGTCTTTTTTCGATAACTCTTTAACAGTCAATAATTTGTAATACATTACTGAAGTAAAAATGTTTATCTCAACAATCTACAACAGTATATTATGATTTTAAAGTCGTATATTACATAATTAGGGGCCACAAGGGGCCAGAAGACAAAATCTTTGACGCTTTGTATCTCAAAAGTGAGAAATATTTTGATAAGTAATATTGAACAAAAGATGTTCAAAATGATGTTCTGAACAATATGCAACCTTTCATTTTTCGCTAAACGTCCCCATTAGGGAGTTGAAGGGTTGGCCCCTAAATATTTCTTTTGCGAATAACTCGAAAACGAAAAAGAATCTCTGAATAGTTGTTGAACGAAAAGTGTTCAAAATCCTGAGAGCTTTTAAATGTTATGAAGATAAAAGGACTGATCCCTAATGTTAGGGGCCGTGAGGGGCCAAAAGTCGATTTTAGAAGTCTTTTTTGTTCAATGTCATTTTACAGAATATGGAAGATCATTACTTAAGAATGAAAATCTCAATCAAAATCTCATCTCATTTCATCAAGAATCGAACGGAAGACCCACTCGTTGCTCGCAACGAGATCTCATCTAGTTCTTATTATTTTTCTTCTTCCTGGGAAAATTTTGTCCACGAGTGATCTTGTAAACTATACATCCGACTTAGGTGAAACCTTTTTAGGGTCAGTAGGCATGTTATGTAGAGTTGCCGAACGAAGGTCATTTTGCACGCACGTGCTTGCAAGAGCGCGCACGTGCAACACGTGAAATGACCAATATAATGGATATTGCCGTAACTTTTCTATTTTTTGATGAAATTTTTTGAAACTCATAATGTAAGGATACATTAGTAGTATAGACAAGATAGCATGGTCAAAATAGCAAGATCTAACGCGCATGCACGTGCGCTTCGCTCTGATTGGCTGAAACTAAAGTCTCAATATCTTTCTTGTTTCTTGTCATAATCCTTTGAAATTTTGAACATAGTCCTACATTATGAAGATCTACCGCATGATATATAAGAATTTTCATGAAAGCATGCGCATGTGCGCGTGCTGCAAGCTGATTGGCTGAAACTTTAAATGGCAATATCTCCTTTGTTTTTTGACGAAATTCTTTGAAATTTAAATTATAGTCATGCATTAGGATATCCTACAAAATGATATAGAAAAAAAAATCATGATATCACGCGCATGCACGTGTGCTGCAATCTGATTGGCTGAAACTTTAAATGGCTATTTCTCCTTTGTTTTTTGACGAAATTCTTTGAAATTTAAAATATAATTATGCATTAGGATATCCTACAAAATGATATTAAAATAAATCATAAAATCACGCGCATACACGTGTGCTGCAATCTGATTGGCTGAAACTTTAAATGGCTATAACTCCGGTCCCTTGTTTTTCAACCAAACAGGATGGGATTTAGAACATAGATAGATGTAAGGGACTCCTTCAAGAAGGTATGATCATCATGCACGTGCACGCACGTGCGTGCATTTGAAACGAGTATATTTAAAAATACACTTGAATGAGTGATTTTTATTACTTTTGGACTGAATGCTTTAATATATAGTATATTAAAATATATAAATAGTGTAGACAAGATAATATGGTCATAACGCACATGCATTCACATGAGCTTGGGTGCAATGCTAAAAATTGAATATAATTCGTATTCTTCTGGAAAAACGTTGTTAAAGTCAAAAATGCACAGAGTTTGTCTTATTTAATGAAACTTGCAGGGAATATGGCACCGAAAGGGAGTTGGGGAGCGTTTGGGGAACATCTGTAACGGTTCCCGTTACAATTAGCACTAGTTATTATTATTATTCCTGGGAAAATTTTGTCCTTGAGTGATCTTGTAAACTACACATCCGACTAAGGTAAAATGTTTTTAGGGTCAGTAGACATGTAATGTAGATTTGCCGAACAAAGGTCATTTTGCGCGCACGTGCTTGCAAGAGCGCGCACGTGCAACACGTGAAATGACCGATTTAATTGATATAGGCGTAACTTTTGTAATTTTTGATGAAATGCTTTGAAACTCATAATGTAAGGATGTATTAGTAATATAGACAAGATGACATGGTCAAAATAGCAAGATCTCACGCGCATGCACGTGCGCTTTGCTCTGATTGGCTGAAACTAAAGTCTCAATATCTTTCTTGTTTTTTGACAAAATCCTTTGAAATTTTGAACATAGCCATGCATTAGGGTATCCTACAACATGATATATAGAAATTATCATGAAAACACGTGCATGCACGTGTGCTGCAATCTGATTGGCTGAAACTTTAAATAGGTAAAACTCCCTCGGTTTTCAACCAAACAGGATGGGATTTGGAACATAGATATATAAAATAGACTTCTACAAGAAGATATGGTCCCCATGCACATGCATACACGTGCGTGTACTTGAGCTGCAATCTGATTGGCTGAAACTTTAAACAGCTATAACTTCCTTGGTTTTCAACCAAACAGGATGGGATTTAGAACATAGATAGATGTAATGGACTACTATAAGAAGGTATGGTCATCATGCACATGCGTACACATGCGTGTAAGTGCGCTGCAATCTGATTGGCTGAAACTTTAAACAGCTATAACTCCCTTGGTTTTCAACCAAACGGGATGGGATTTAGAACATAGATAGATGTAATGGACTTCTACAAGAAGGTATGGTCACCATGCTCATGTATGCACGTGCGTACACGTGAAATGAGCAAAATCAAAAATACACTTGAATGAGCGAATTTTTTTTAATACTTTTGGATTAAATACTTTGATATTTAGTATATTAATATATATATATATTGTGTAGACAAGATGATATGGTCATTAGGTACATGATTCACATGCGCACACATGCAATGCTGAAATTTGAATGAACATGGTACATTTCTGGGTAAACGTTGTTAAAGTCTCAAATGCATAGAGTTTGTGTTATTTAATGAAGCTTACAGGAAATATGGCACCAAAAGGGAGTTGGGGAGCGTTTGGGGAACATCTGTAACGGTCCCCGTTACAATTAGCACTAGTATTTCATTAATTTTGAAAAAGAAGTGACTTCATTCAATCGCTTCACTTTCTAAAACGTGACAAGCTATTGCCAGATAAGTTGATGAAACAAGAATATTCTAGTTAAAAAATTAAAACATTCTGCAAAATCTATGATGGATACAATGATCTTGTCATTAAACACAATCTAACATTAAGTCGCATGTTGCCTGAAATATGTGGAGATGACAAACTATATCAATCTCAAAGGTGCATTTAACATTACAAAAAAGGAGCAGGACACACACGGAACTTTAAAAAATCAGATGTTGGATCAGGTGCCATTGAGGAGTGAGTATTCCCTGCCGGCCGGTCAAACCCAATGTGTGCTCCTTCGTGATCGAGAAATAACGAAAACTGCGTGCATAAAAATTTGTTAGACCATTAATTCTACCGAATCTTAATTTTACGGATTTTTAGTTTGCACGATCATGATAAGTAGCAAACGGCGTATATGATTGTCGACATGTCAACTCTTCCAAGTAACATGATCCCGCTACAGATCTTTTTGGAGGTCTGTGTTTTGCCTGCTCCAAATTTGTTATGTTTTAATGGACTTTTGAGGTTGACACTGTTCGTTGATTTCATGAACAAGCGTTCTTTATCTCTTTTTGTTGTATGTTACTTCAAGTTATCTTACAAAATGATAAATCAATTTAATTAACAAGTCCTATTGTACAAAGAATTGTCCAACAGTATTCCATAATTTAAGAATTGATTATATGGTAATTTTATATCGATCGAGCTTATTGTATTGATGCTTAAAGAAAGAATTATCACTGATTTTAAACAATGCAATGTGTTTATTTTGTCAAGATGATTTTAGACTGAGAGTTCTCTTATCAATATTGTTGTTAACTAAAAAACCATGATTTACATGATTTATTCTTATACATATATATATCCCATGCATACATGGATCTTTATTTCTTAGAAAGCTAAGCATCTCAATCAAAAGTTTGTTTTTATGATAACATTTTGAACTGTAATTTGTATAAATGATTCACTTTCTTTTGAATTGTAAACAGTTTCGTTTTGAATTGAGAAACGACCTAATATTTACGAGGTACAAATAGTATTCAGTTAGTTTTTTTTTTTTTTAAAAATGAACATGATAAATATGCATGTGATAGTAAAACGTACACTGAGTAAAGAAATGACACAAGATCATCACATCTACAAAATGTTCCATACCATATAAACATAAATATAAATTAGTGTTTTAGATACTTTGAAATGGACAGAAATTAGAAGGTATTGAGGACGTAGTTTAAACAAGAATATAATTTTCTTCATAAGTAGAGATTAACAGAAAAAAGCAATTGAATGACAAAATGAAATGATTACAATACGTCTACTACTACTACTACTACTCAAATTTTAAAATACAAATGTTGAAAAACTAGTTGAATTAGAAATATTACTCACGTAAAGCATAATACTTCACTTTCGAAGAGTTTTGGAGCTTATGTTATTTAGTATTCAACCATTAAATCTATATTTTCTCTTTTTTAGATGATATATCAGCATTTAAACCAACAAAACAACAAGGTCTTCAAAGAACGGATTTGGCAGAGAACGCTGTAGACAGATCTTTATCCACATGTTCTTCTACATATTTATCTAATCCAGCATGGTGGTATGTGGATCTCCAGAAAGTCAAAAGTATTTATGACGTACAGATTTACTTCAGGCTTTATAATAAGAGCTATGGTAAGTACACTTTTAAGATTTCTGAAATAAAAATGTCTTTCTATTCTTTCCTTTACATCTCCATTGATCTCTTTAAAAAACAAACTAAAAACAAAACTAACAAACAAAACAAAATAATGAACTAAAATCTTTCTTCGAAGTCGTATTAGCATATGTCACCCATTCTGTTTTGTTATATAAAATACATGGAGATACCCAGCAGTATTCAACTCTGAAGGCCATT
Source organism: Saccostrea cuccullata (assembly GCF_032062105.1). Classification (NCBI taxonomy): domain Eukaryota; kingdom Metazoa; phylum Mollusca; class Bivalvia; order Ostreida; family Ostreidae; genus Saccostrea; species Saccostrea cuccullata. Next base: position 17,575 of record NW_026918818.1, on the reverse strand, counting down.
ATTAAATACAAATTTAAGGCATTTAAATATTTTAAAGTCAAAATTATTAAGTCGAACAACCTTTAATTTTCGCCATTTTTGTATATTTCATACAGTACATAACAATATTTAGTACAGTAAAAGTCGGTTATAAACTCTAATATGAGCTTTTTTATCTAGAACGTAATCCTGTTGGCTGCCGAGCTACAAAATCTTTTATGTCAATCATTCTGACTGCAATGCATTGCATGTATTAAATTCAAACTTCTTCCCCTCATTGTTAAACAGAACAACGACAGAGAGAGCGTATGTATGGATACAAGCTCTATATCTCAAACAGTACAGACTTCAGTCTTTTACACGAGGCTTACTTGTGCTACAGTCATTCAGGATCGGAGTTACCCGATCTTAACGTCACTCATATATGTGTTTCATTCGGTCGGTATGTATTTTTCTATAACGAAAGAGGAGTCCCTGGTGTGACGTATCCAAACGGGGTCAATCAAAAAGAAACATACACACAGCTATGTGAAGTAATTGTACAAGGTAATATTCTTCTTTTTTTTCACGCACTTAAATTCTTATCATTCTATAAGCATCATTTGATTTGTTAAAAATAAAGCCTTTAAAGATGTATACCTTTAAAATCATTTAATTTTCAAAAAAAAATATTTATACATTATCTTATTGTGCTAAAGGTTGTACCAGAGATGATGCTTATGGACAACTCTGTAATGAAACCTGTCCCTCACACTGCCAAGAAAGAAGGTGTTACGTAACTAATGGGACTTGTGTTGGATGCATCGATGGCTGGATCGGGGAAAAATGCCTTGATGGTAAGATTAAGAAAGTCAAATTTTATAGTGATTTTGATTTCTTGTGTTTTAATTTTATCGCAAAATTTCAGACACATATAGATGATATCGAGAACATTCTAGTACTTCAAAATGATTTGCATAAGATGACGGAAATTTTTTAGCCCTCAAAAGTTTTTGGTTGTTATATTGATAGATTGGATAATTACAGTTTAACGCCGAGTCGACAATACTTTAGCCATTTATGGGCGATATTTTGTTCCATAGTGAAAAATACACATTTTTCCTATGAAAAATCTACATGGCTATAATTATACCAGGAGGAATTAATGTACGAAAAATTAACATTTTGTAAAGATGGGGTACAGATTGTACAAGTAAATTTAAACACAAAATAATGTCTTGTGCTTTATATTATAAGCTTGTCCAGCTGGATTTTATGGAGCAGAGTGCAACAGAACATGTTCAGTCAGATGTCAAGAAAAATCTTGTAATCACGTGACTGGTCATTGTTCAGGATGTATTTCAGGATGGATGGGATATGATTGCAATGAAAGTAAGATATAATAGTACTTTAGAATTTGACTAAATATGGGAGGATTGGTAAAGATTTGGGATTGGGTTTTCAAACAAAACCATCAATGTTAACAGAATTATCAAAATTATTGAGCCGTCTCTAGGCACTATAAGAAAGTTTCCTCTCCAAGTGAATAATGCAGGTTAGCTTAAAGTAATATACGCTATAACGTGCGCCATTTTAAAATACGGCTGGAAATTTATATATTTTGTTTACCAATAAAAGTTACGAAAATGCTGTAAATTACACCATTTAAATAAAATTCGTTATAAAGTTATCAAATTAAAATTATTTATTATCCTGCAAGGAGAATAATGTCTATTTTTAAGTAAATCCACCACGTGACGCCGTCGCTACTTTTAGATTGATAAACAAACACGGCGTCAAGAAAACTAGGTAAGCCCTTTGAGATACAACTCACTTTTGACATGGATGGCGTGTTACTATTAATATAACTTATCTTTAAATGTAATCAGTATCAAAAATCTATACTCTGTTATGACGCATATTATCCTTTTATTAATAATCGTTGTCAAAATGCAATGTGCCTCGTTGTCTATAATTTCCCGTGGACATACTGTCTATATTTAGACCTACTGTTTACGCACTTCCTTTATCAATATTCATGAAAAGACTGAATTCTTGATTGCAGATATTGCTTTATTGTTCTGTTATTACAACGAGTTTTATAGTTAAATTTTGTGGAAATATTATTTTTTCATTACACTCTATGTGTTTCAAATCATTTAATCATTTTGTTTCACATACAAATCGGCATCCATACGGCGTATATTACTTTAAAATATGATATATTTGTAAGGAAAGGGTTAGTAAAATGTTATTCATTTTCTTCAATAATCTATTTTGATTTACCCTACCATTATCCTGGAATAAAATGATTGAAGATAATCATTGTCATGAAGTGAAAAAAATATACAGTGTTTTTATTTATTTTTAAAAATTAATATTAATAATTATCGTTTAAAATATTTGAAAGTGAGTTTTAATCTAAAATGTATGGAATACTGTTGGAGTAAATTAGGCGTGCCTGTAACGGAAAATGAGTGAATTTTGTTTTATAGGATGTAGGTATGGGACATACGGAGAAAATTGTAAAAGGAATTGTAGCGGAAACTGTGCAAACCAGGAGGATTGTAACAAAGAGAGCGGAGATTGCAATGCAGGGTGTGTACGGGGTTATAGAGGCTCTAAATGTGAAGAAGGTAATAAGCAAAACTTCATTGTATAATCCGGATAACTGTATTTTTCTTATGTGCTTTGATAAAACAAAGCAAACATACCCAACATAAATTGTTGTCTTAATGATGGTTAGAAAAAAGTATTTCGACAGCAATATATCTTTTTATCATTTCATCTTAACCAAAAAAATTATACAAACTATTATTTTTTTTATAAAAAACCTTGCTTACGAATTGTATTAGTCTATAATTACCTAAAGGAAGCTTCACAAACTTTAAAAAATGGGTTATCTGTATTAAAAATCTTCGTTTAAAGGGTCTTTAAAAGAATATATTTTATATATATGTACAGCAGAAAACTGCTTCATGAATGGTTTCATCATATATAATTTTTGAAATCAATTTTCATTCACTACATGTATTTCTTTTGCAGAATGTGATTTTGGTACTTATGGTGCTAATTGTACAAATCTCTGCAGTGGAAACTGCTTCGAAAATAAAACCTGTAATAAGGTTTATGGAGAATGTATGGATGGATGTAGGGAAGGGTTTAAGGGAACTTTATGTAATGAAAGTAAGTGTCATAAAATTATATTATGTTGTAGTTCTAAATGCTTTGAAATAGCATGCATTGATGCAATCAAATCATGACATAATTGTCTTCCTCATCAATGCATGTTATCTTGTTCAAGGTAGTCAAGAATAGTCAGATAAATTTAGTACATATAGTTTAAATAAAGATAACCCTTGATCTAAAGGATACATTTGTGTAAGATTTAAGAAGACTGATGGTCAACAAATTATTCATCAGATAAAACTTATTTTTTCTTTATATAATATCTTAAGCTGTCAACTATCATTTGGCAAAGAAAAATGCCATACAGTTTAGTTTAATTTGATCATATTTAGCTCACCTGAGCCGAAGGCTCAAGTGAGCTTTTCTGATCACATTTTGTCCGTCGTCCGTCCGTCTACTGTCTGTCCATCTAGCTGTCTGTCTGTCCGTCTGTAAACTTTCACATTTTCGACTTCTTCTCAAGAATCATTGGGCCAATTTTGACCAAACTTGGTACATAGCATCCTCGGATGAAGGGGAATTTAAATTGTTGTAATAAAGGGTCAAGTCCCCTCACAAGGGGAGATGATCAAGAAAAGACAAAAATAGGGTGGGATCATAAAAAAATCTTCTTCTAAATAACCACTGGGCCAGAAAAGCTGAAACTTATGTAGAAGCATTCTGGGGTAGTGTAGATTCTAAATTGTTCAAATTATGACCCCCAAGGGAAGGGCGGAGCCACAATGGGGAATCAAAATTTTACATAGAAATATATAGGAAAAATCTTTGAAAATCTTCTTCTCAAGAACCACTGGGCCAGAAAAGCTGAAACTTATGTGGAAGCATCCTGGGGTAGTGTAAATTCTAAATTGTTCAAATCATGACCTCTGGGGGAATGGCGGGACCACAATGGGGAATCAAAGTTTTACATAGAAATATATAGGAAAAATCTTTGAAAATCTTTTTCTCAAGAACCACTGGGCCGGAAAAGCTGAAACTTATGTGGAAGCATCTTGGGGTAGTGTAGATTCTAAATTGTTCAAATCATGACCCCCGGGGGTAGGGCGGGGCCACAATGGGGAATCAAAGTTTTACATAGAAATATATAGGAAAAATCTTTGAAAATCTTCTTCTCAAGAAAAGCTGAAACTTATGTACACATGGAAGCATCCTGGGGTAGTGTAGATTTCAAAATGTCTTTATTATGATCAGTGGGGTAGGTTGGGGTTGCATTATGTATTAAAAGGGGAAAATCTGGTAAAGAACAGAATGGTCAAAGCTTCTCAGCTGAGCGATGTGGCCCATGGGCCTCTTGTTGCATATTTTTATATGGAACTATAAACTAAGGGAGATCAATATTGTCTAGAAAAGGTCACCATCACCAAGCACTTTTCAAGTTGAAAGATTGATTGATGGAATGTTGCCATAAGTCCCTTCGAGATTTTTTTTACTTAAATAGAGAGGTCACCGTAAATATATGCCGTTGAAGTGCTACAAGTTTAGAACTATACTCAGCACTCAGAGCCATTAAGCATTGCATTAAGGGTTCTCGAACATGAACCGTAATATGGGCCATGGGTTTTTTATTTTTCATACAAAAACTCGTGCAATTCACTTTTAATGCAGTGTGGTTGACAAAGGAATGGTCACTATCTGTGTTTACATCTTAGGTTGAAAAAGAGGTGGCAAACAAAAAAAATTAACCTGGCCTACCGATCGAAGAGACTATCTCCATACTTTTTCATACCATAGGTTACCATTACCGGTCTACTTGGACGAAAGCTGAAAAGTGAAAAAATATGTCTAACCTTTTGGTTTTGATATTCATTCTGATCTTTTATTCTCACATCAAGCTTGTGAACATGGCACATTCGGATCAAACTGTTCTGGGTTATGCAGCTTGCACTGTGTGAACAGTTCTTGTAATCACGTATCTGGATCCTGTGATAATGGTTGCAATCCAGGATGGAGGAATGACAAATGCCATGAAAGTAATTAATTTGATTCATAATATGTTCGATTAAACAAGAGCAGTATATATTCATATGCTATACTAACTGATATTTTGATAATAGTTTTAAGTTAAAAAAGAATAATAACCTATTTATGTTCAGATTAAATTTACTTCTAATTTTTAGGTCACCCGAGTAACTTAGGTAACCTATTGCTATCCGTTTTCGTCCGTCGTCGTGCGTCATGTATTAATATTTGAATGTAATGAGTATTGAGTCCTCCACCAAAATTGTGAAATTCATGGTCCCAGGCTGAGGGTAAGCGGTTCTAGTGCTAAGGTGGGGCTTTATAAGTTATATAGTGAAAATGCATTATTTCTTTGAAAATCTTCTTCTGTGCTCCTGGGCATTAAGTAAACTAACTAAGTAGATAGTTATGATGAGCAAAAGTGCCTCTTCCAGAATTGTGAATTTTATGGCCCCAGGGTCAGGGGTACTGGTGTTAGGTTGGGTCTCTTTTTATTATATAGTGAAAATACATGAACTCTTTGAAAATCTTCTTCTCTGCTTCTGGGTAATAAACAAATTAACTAAGTACATTCATAGTTATGATGTGCAAGAGTGCCTCTTCCAAAACCGTCAATTTATGGCCCCAGCGTCATGGGTTCTGGTATCAGGGCGGGGCTCTATTGATTATATTGTGACAATGCATTTATTCTTTGAAAATCTTCTTCTCTCATTCTGGGTATTACATAAATTAACTGAGTACAAAGTCATGATGAGCAAGAGTGCCTCTTCTAAAATTGTAAATTTTATGGCCCCAGAGTGAAGGGTTCTGGTGTTAGGGCGGGGCTCTATTGATCATATAGTGAAAATGCATTTATTCTTTGAAAATCTTCTGTTTCTGGGAATTAAATAAACTAAGGACATAGTTATGATGAGCAAGAGTGCCTCTTCCAAAAATTGTGAATTTTATGGCCCCAGGATCAAGGGTTCTGGTATTAGGGTGGGGCTCTATTGATTATATAGTGAAAATGCATTAATTCTTTGAAAATCTTTTCCTTTGCTCCTGGGTTTTATGCCAATGATCCAAGTATATATATATATATATATATATATATATATATATATATATATATATATATATATATATATATATATATATATATATATATGATGAAGAATGGTGCATATGTATCCCCCTGGGTCGGGGGATACATATTCTGAAAATAAATAAATGCTTTGAAATCTGCTCATTGGTATTAATCAACCATTTTATAATAAAATTTGCAAAATGTTCAAATATGTGACCCAAGGGTTAGTGGTTCCTTTGGGGTGATGTGCATAACTGGTTATAAAGTGGAGGTGCATTTTCTCTTTGTTACTTTGATCTACCTCTTGGTATTAAAGGTACTTGGACACAGATTTGAAGTCAATATTTTCTCTATAATATTATTACTTATTACTGTTATTACTAAACCCGCCAAAAAATTTGAAATGTTAATATCTTTTTTTATGAAAAAAGATTTTTAATTAATTTTTGTGTGAAATGCTATTACAATGTATGAGTCCTAATATTATAGAGAAAATGATAACTTCAAGTCTGTGTCTAAGTACCTTTAAGTAAATAGAGTAAAATGCTAAGTTTATAATTATAATAAGCAATGGTGCCTCTTTCAAAATTGTGAATTTCATGGCCTCTGGTTTAAAACACGAATCAAATTTAAATGTTTGTATGTTGTTGCCTAATACTCAGGTGAATTATAAGGCCCGTGGGGAGTCGAAGGACAGTGTAGTAATTTGATTGAATATGCTGATCTATTTTTTTAATTGTATGAAGAATGTAGCCATGGAAAGTTTGGTAAAATGTGTAAAGAGGATTGCAGTGGAAATTGTTTAAACAATGAAACTTGTTTTCACACAAACGGTCATTGTTTGATGGGATGTGAGGCGGGATTTCAAGGCAAGAAATGTGACGCACGTAAGTTAACTTTTCATTCGGAACACCAGGCTTATTGTTTCTCATGTTGCAATTTATCAATAAGTAAGCGAAACATTCGCATCATTGCTTCGATGTTTGACACTTATTGATTAGATTTATTTATCTATTGGTATTTTTAGATTGTGAATCGGGATACTTCGGTAAAAATTGTTTGTCGAAGTGTTCTCTAAATTGTCATGATGATTGTGATACTATAAAAGGACAATGCCGATGCAAGAAAGGGTGGACTGATAGAAATTGTTCCCAAAGTATGTTTCACAAATATATTATTTTATGCTTCCCATGCAAAGACCTCTTTGCTTAATTTTTTTTTAAATTCAGTTTTACAAAACATGTACATGTGATTATTATAATATTTATAGTGTGCTCTGGTTCTTATGGTCACAATTGTGAAGAACCGTGCAGTTCACACTGTCTGAAGAACGAGACTTGTGATATTATAAATGGAAGTTGTCCTTATGGCTGTCAAGAGGAATATGAGGGTGATACATGTAAGCAACGAAAAGGTAATTCTACTAATGATTTCATCAATATTTGAGTGATTTATTCGAAGTAGTACTCTACACCCCCTATAATGTTTAAGTTAATTGTATTTACAATATGAAATATAATGCATGCACATTAAGTTTAATTTATTTTGCATACAAACTGTCAGTTCGCAGGTTAGCAGTCAAATATATATAACACCTCCTTGAATATCAATATTACGAATAACATTAAAAGGGCACAATGAGTCAAAATCATGTCTTTCTTTTAAGCTATCTGTAGCATACAGAGAAAGACTTATGAAAATTATGCGTATACGAGCTTAGATATGACACTTAAACTGCAAGAAAAAACTGCACGATATAAGTGCCGGAAAAACAAAGGTTGTAAGTACCGTTTCGTTGTTTTCGTGTTTGTGAAGGTCACGCCATTTTTATTTTTAGCCTTACTTGTAAAAACATTTAACTGGAACATGCAAAGGTAGAAATATATTCTAACAACGTTTTAAAAAATCGTCTCTAAATTTTTGGTCCACTTACATTCATTCCTGGGTATTCGAGACCATGGTAACTATGGAAACTTATTCAACTTTTCTGCGCACGCGTACAGTGGTGTGTAAGAAGTATTGAGCAATATTTTCGGTCTGGGGCATACAAAAACTATTTTTACTTTTATTTTTCTCCTTAAAAATAGAATTTTTAAGTTCTGAAACCTGTAATTTTCTTAAACCTAATACTTTTAGGAATTGAACGAAATTAACAAGGGTCATGCAAAAATTCTACATTTGTCAATTTTCCCCTTTATGCGTCACAATGCCGCTTTAACTAACCTCGGGTAAAATATAAACTAGTATTTTTGACATGTATTTATTTATCTGGTAGATAAAATTATGTTACAGGATCGGCGTTAAAGACATCTGAGACGAATGCAGGAAATGTCACATACGGCGTGGTCAGTGGTGTTGTAGCGGTGGTTGTTATAGTCCTGGTAGTTGTGGTGGTATTCATATGGCAAGGATTCTTTTAATGTATTAGCTAGTTAATAAACGTTGTAATCTTAATTTTGCACATAATCATGTTTCGTTTTCTCCGATAATAATCGTCATTAAATAACATGTTAAAATAGTTTTTTCTTACTATAAAGGAGACGAAAAGCGAGATCCGTAACAAAGAAAAATGACGGAAGTCAACAAAGTTTGGAATTCGTTGTACACAACACTCATGAAGATAAACTAACACATGGTATTTATATTAAGATCTTAATTTTTTTTTTGTTTTAAGTGTAATCAAACAATGCCTTATTTCTAATTGAAAACAAAAATGATACTTAAGATTCAGAAAGAAATACAATTCATACTTTTATGTAATTTATATTATATAAATCATTCGACGTTAAGGAAAGTGAAATTGGGAGCGGAAAGTGCATTTTCTTAATATACAGATTTTTTTATTAGAAGAAGATGAAATACATTCAAACAAAAATGAGATGCCCAAAAGGACTAAACTTATCAAAAAACAAGGGTGTATTCAAATAAAAGATCTATGGACAACAATAAGGAAATTGTCACTTCAGGGAAATGCAGGGTTCACAGAAGAGTATATGGTATGTGGCAACGCACTTTGAAAAAATTACACACTTTAAAAAAAATTTCAAAGTGCGTTAAAATTGGGACAAAATCAACGCACTTTGAAAATTTTTTCAAACTGCGTTAAATTTGGGACCAACTCAACGCACTTTGAAAAGATTTTTCAAAGTTCGTTAAGAGTCTACATCAATATATTTTACCATGGAGACACTTAACGCACTTTGAAAAAAAAATCATATTTTAGTCATGGAAAGATTTTATTTGTTATTTATCTTTCAAAAAACTAAGCCTAACCCTAACCTCAAAAATGAATTGATTTACTCCCGTCGAAAAGAGGAGAAGACGGGTATAAGATCCCTCAGTTCAAATCTTTATCATTCCAATACATAGGTTTCGGTAACAAACGGGGGAGGGGAGCAATAAACCTAAAAAGGGTACGCTGCATTTTCAATGCTTATACGATGTATATATCTTTCCAAAATAAGCGGGGGGCTTAGCCCCCCCCCCCTCCACTCCCCTGGCCCTTCGCCCAGTCTCGATGTCTATGCTATACTCAAATCATTCATATAATTATGTATTTACCTTAATTTTTTTTTCAAAGTGCGTTATCTTGGTCCCAAATTTTAACGCACTTTGAAAAAAAATTTCAAAGTGCGTAGTTTTTCAAAGTGCGTTGTAACAATGGTATTAAGGCTAAAAAAAAGTTTAGTTTTAAATTTATAGTCATGATAACTTAAGCTACACAAAAGATTAAATTAAATCATAAAGATAGTTCATCTAGAATATAAATCAATTTGTTTAATGTTTTCTTTTATTTTTAAATTGCTATTACACATTACGTATTTTATTTTTATCAGGGAATGTATTTAATTACCTTTTACAAATTTGTTTTTTACCTGTTATTTAGGAGATTCCAAAGGGTGAATTACATCCATGTGAAGTTGGTCAAAGAGAAGAAAACAAAGACAAGAACAGATACACGACGACATTTCCCTGTAAGAAATTAGGACCTTATCAATACAAAAAAAAACTAAAATAAAAAAAAATATGTTATTATAATTTTGAAGACGACCTTGTTTACAATTTGTTGGCTATAACATTAAGGCTTTTATCTCTTCCAAAAAAATTATTGAGAAGATTTTTAAAGAGAGAAGTAATACTTTTTGTATTACTGTAAATAACTCTTTATTTGCGAGAACTTTATTTTCGCGTACTTACGCGAGACAGTGTGCTCGCGAAAATTTAATTCTCGCGTATAATAGTTTCCTTAAGATTAAATAGAGCAATAACCACAACTCGTGAAAATTTTGTCTCGCTAATCAAGAGTCAATGACTTTCTCGCCAAAATAAGGTGTTGCGAAAATTTAGTGATTTACAGTATTTGTTCATATGCGAAGTCACATAATCACAAGGTTTTCTTTTTAGATAAAGCAGTTTACAATATTAAAATAGCACACAAAAAAAGAAAAAATTTTACTGTTGAATTTTAATGAAACAATTTTTTTCATGAAAATGAAGGTGAAACTGGAAATCAAAACCAATTCAAAATTAAGAAAGAAATATTGCGTATAACCTATTTATGTCTCATTCATTCTAGACGATCATACTCGTATCATTCTACAAGAATCTAACAAGAACGACGGTTATATCAATGCTAACTACATCAAGGTAAATTAATTACTATATGAACAGACTTTTACTCATGTCAAGTAAAAATAAAGAGGAATTGTTTTTAATTGACCAATTACATGATTTTTTTTTAGTATGGAGAAAAACAATCAAAATGAAATTAATTTGTTAATTCTAACCGAGTTTAAGACAATGGCTTTTTTTCTCGACAGGGCTAAGACTAAAATAGGTGTCGGGTAAATATTTTAAAAGAGAATTTGTGCATGCATAGCCATTTACTCTTTTTCTTTCCTAAGAAATGATATAATATAAATCAAACATGGTAATTTCATACATTATTAATCAAGAAAGGCAATGTTTAAGTACTCTTTCCCTATGATGTGCATGCTTGATACTTATGGTAATTTCATCTTTTCCACCTATTTTTTCACAATTACATGTACCATGATACTAAAAATACATACATTATATTTGCATTAAGGAATGGGACTCATCAGAGTGGAAAAAAATTCCCAAAACATGTATTATAATACCTTAACTGTCCTGAGTCGTTTTTTTAACCAATTCCCAAAAGCGATTTACCTTTAAGATTTTATTATATAAATTCTGTATACATAATTTTCGTAATTTACTTCTTTTACACCTCAGAAAGTTATTTCAAGATTCACTTTTTCAAATAATGTAGACTTCATGAGCATTAATGTAAAATTAATATGTTCAAATATATGTATATATTTTCTTATTTTCTTTTATCTCTGTAGAATTGTTGTACCTTTGGTACTCAAAAAATTGATAATTAATTCCCATTTATTTATAAATAGGACCTTTGTGGAGAAAAGAAATATATTGCTACTCAAGGTAAGATAAATTCTATATACATGCTTTTGAAAATCATTCCTAATAAGTAATACAACGTTATATTCCAAATTTCCCTGTCGTCGACATACATTTCATCATGTTCAACCTCTTCAAATACCTAGTGTAAAAGTTATTGTTCCTTGAACGAAATTGCTGCTTGTTTTATCAGTGTTATATGTCCAAGGGTTTCAGTAACTACCAGTAATTATACCCGCACTTTCTAAAGAAAGTTCGGGTATATTGTTGTTACTCATGTCCGTCCGTCCGTCCGTCCGTCCGTCTGTCACACTTTTCTTCCCTGAACTCCTCCTACATTTTACACAGTAGCTTAATCATCTTTTGGGAGATGGTTGGTGGTGTCATGTAGATGTGCAGTAAAGTTTCGGAATTTTGATTTTGCCCCGGGGGGTCAAATGGGGGTCGAAAAATGATGTTTTTTTGTGCAAAAAGTCCCGTCTTCCCTGAACTCCTTCTACATTTTACTCAGCAGCCTAATCACCTTTTGGGGGATGATTGGTGGTGTCATGTAGATGTGCAGTAAGGTTTCGGAATTTTGATTTTGCCCCAGGGGGTCAAATGGGGGTCGAAAAATGACGTTTTTTTATGCAAAAAGCCCCATCTTCCCTGAACTCCTCTTACATTTTACTCAGTAGCCTAATCATCTTTTGGGGGATGATTGGTGGTGTCATGTAGATGTGCAGTAAGGTTTCGGAATTTTGATTTTGCCCCAGGGGGTCAAATGGGGGTAAAAAAAATGACGTTTTTTATGCAAAACGCCCCGTCTTCCCTGAACTTCTCCTACATTTTGCACAGTAGCCTGATCATCTTTTGGGAGATGGTTGGTGGTGTCAGGTAGATGGGCAGTAAGGTTTTGGAATTTAGATTTTGCCCCAGGGGTCAAATGGGGGTCGAAAAATAACGTTTTTTATGCAAAAAGCCCTGTTTTCCCTGAACTCCTCTTACATTTTACTCAGCAGCCTAATCATCTTTTGGGAGATGGTTGGTTGTGTCATGTAGATGTGCAGTAAGGTTTCGGAATTTTGATTTTGCCCTGGGGGGTCAAATGGGGGTCGAAAAATGATGTTTTTTATGCTAAAAGCCCCGTCTTCTCTGAACTCCTCTTACATTTTACTCAGCAGCCTAATCACCTTTTGGGAGATGGTTGGTGGTGTCATGTAAATGTGCAGTAAGGTTTCTGAATTTTGATTTTGCCCCAGGGGTTTAAATGGGGGTCAAAAAATGACGTTTTTTATGCAAAAAGCCCCGTCTTCCCTGAACTTCTCCTACATTTTACACAGTAGCCTAATCATCTTTTGGGAGATGGTTGGTGGTGTCAGGTAGATGTGCAGTAAGGTTTTGGAATTTAGATTTTGCCGCGGGGGGTCAAATGTGGGTCGAAAAATGACGTTTTTTGTGCAAAAAGCCCTGTCTTCCCTGAAGTCTTCCTTAATGTTCCTCAGAAGCCTAATCATCTTTTAGGAGAGTTAAATATTTTGAAAATTATGTAAAACATCAACGTCAAGGGGTAAAAAAGCATCGCATGCTGGGAAACACCTTGAATTCTTAAGAGTAATTAATGTACATGTCAAATGTGAGAGTCATATCTGATCTCAATCAAAAGTTATAAGCAAATGCAACATTTTTGAAAAGTAGGTTAGGCTTGACCGCTTCAAGGTCAAGGTCACAGAGTAAAAGTCATGATTTATTTGGAAAGGTCTTATCACAGGTAATAATATACATGCATTATGATATGAATGCCCTAACTTTTCTCTTTCAAAATGATGAATTTATAACAATTTAATTTTTTTGCAAGTAGGTCAAACTTCTAGGTCACGTTAAAAAAAAAACCCATGCCATTCTCACAGGTAAATACTAATACATAAGTTTAATATGAATGTCTCTTCTCATTCAGTAGATATGACCGTGATGACCATGCAAGGTTAAATTTATTGAGACAGATGGACAGTCTGACATACAAATGTACATATTTCTATATGAATTGGGTAAAATTGGCCCAGTGGTTCTAGAGAAGTTCAAAATGTAAAAAGTTTTCAGACAAACAGATGGACGATACGTCACGACAGACGTTATATGCTAAGGAAACCAGAAAAGCTCAAATGAGTGTTTTGAAAGGGTTACAATATGGTTGCAGTATTTGAAAAGCTGTTTTTTTCATGCAGAGATATGCATGACCAACATTTTCATGTTTTATATTTTCTCTAGTAATTTGTTTGTTTGTTGTGAATACATCTCTCTTGGGAATTTTTCCCTCATATGGTGACACCACCAAATAATAATGAAGACAAAATGTGTTTGTGAAACACTGATGTCCCTGTATGGAAGCCTATGGCGAAGGTTGAAGTGTTAATATCAGAAGAAAGTCTTGTCACAAGGAAAGCACATGTGAAATAAAGAAATCCCTAGTAATTCCTGTTCAAAAGTTAATTGCCAAGGTTAATTTTTTTTAAGTGGTTCAAACTCTAGGGTCAAGGTCAAACATATTTATACCTGTTGACAGTTCACAATGAATACACATGTTAAGCATTAAAGCCCTAGCACCTACTGATCAAAATTTAGGCCAAGTTTAAAGTTTGGTATTTTTCTTGTAAAAATGTGTATCCTAGGTCAAGCGATCAGAGGTAAAAATTAATGGTACCCAAATAAAAGGTCTTAATTGTCACAAGGAAATAAACCTATAAAATGTGGAAGCCATTTATATAGCCCATCCCAGTTAAAACTTATGGGCAAGGTTATAATTTAGACAGATATAATATAAACACAAGAAACAAAATATGTATAATTAGTCAAATGGAAAAAAAATATACTATTTAATTGGAATCACAAAATAGATTGTTATTTCAGGGACAGGGAGTGGGTAGGGAGATTGGAATCCCCCCATCCCCCCCCCCCTGGAATTTGCTTTGTTATCTAAACAAGACTATATACTGAAGCAAATAAAAACTGACTTTGGACATACTCCCCCTAACTTAGAAAACATTGACCACACTATCATTGTTTTTATTTTGTTTATTTGTTTTCAGTTTTTTTTCTCCTGCTTGTCAGGAAATTCTGGGCTGGAATTTTTTGACTGAGATGTGAACCCCCCTCCCTACTCCTGAAAAAAAATTCTGGATCCGCACCAGTATTGGCAGTAACTGAATGTCACATCGACAACGGGAGATAACTTCACAATATGAAATTCGTCTAGTGTGGCATGCGATGATCTTTGACCCTTTTTGAACTTTAACCTAATCGTTTGGGTTTATTTTACCCCCCACTATACTTAAACTTGTACTTACCAACTACCACAGGTCTCGTCAACTTCATGAAATATAAATCCAATTATAACACAAAATGAATTAATCCAATGCACACCAGACTGCAGCCATGTGCTAATTCCATTTGACACACCTCGGCCGATTCCGTCACCTTATCAGATGAAGTGGGAATCGGCCGAGGTGTGCCAAATGGTGTTTAATCTAAAAATATGATAATGGGTGACGCAACGTGATGTGATGTAGAAATTTACATGTTAACATGTATAGTACAAGAACAAATTTTAAATTAATCCATAAAACGATGTTTTAACAAAACTTTTCCATCTAGCCTATTCCAAAAAGTATGTGCTGTGTGATTGTAGTGTCGAGGGGGGGGGGATTAGTAAATTTAAAAAGGTCCTATTATGAGCAAAACATTTATCAAAATCTGATTTACATCATTAATAGAATTCAAACTGGTATATAATGAATTAAGTATGTAAAATAAATATAAGAAGTTCTGAGTTATAGGTCACAGGGTCCGAGAATTTCATACTCAATTTGATGAATACATGTAAATTATAGAATTATTTTGACTTTTTCCTTGGAAAGCCGCCCAATATGTAGGAGCGTGTATTTAGAGGCAAACACCTTAGTGCGGGTATTACTGTCTCATGACAGCATCTAGTTAAAATTGAAATCGAAACTACATATTTTTACGTTTAAGCTCTTTTCAGTATAATAAACAATTTATTGCATAAATGTGAAGAAACATAAAGATTAATTCAGGCAAGAAAAAGCATATAGCCCTTAAATTGTTTAAAATTTATTTGTGTATTAACAACTCTCGATCTTCCTTTTAAACAGGTCCAAGAAAGAAAACAATTATTGACTTTTGGGAAATGGTATGGCAAGAAGCAGTTACAACGATTGTTTGCTTGACAAACCTTAAAGAGGGGACAAAGGTTTGTAAACAATATGATTGATTAATTTGAATTATGGATTTCAAGATACATTAAAAACTGTTACATAAAAAATAAAGCACCCTTCATGTCCTTAAAAGATAAGGTTACCACTTCGCTCTTCTATATAAAGCATATATACCTTACTCTACAGGTACATCTCTGATAAGATTCTGAGAGATGACCAAACCCTACTTGTGTTTCTCGATTGTACACTTATATAGGATCATAATTACCTGTTTTCTAAATATGTTTTCCATTGAACTATATTCAACTTGAAAATACCAATGTTTACAAAAAAGGTTAAATTATTGATGCGTGAAGGTTTTCAAACTGTTTTAGTTTTGCTTTTTTACCATTATGTTACATGTACATATGTAATTGTCCTGGCACATCAGCCGAAGTGTACAATAACACTGAAATCGTACTTTTATCAAACTTAATTTTGAATTTATATGAGGCAGAATTTATCAAAATGTCTAAACAAAGAATAATTGAAAGACCTGTGTACCTTAAGTCAACATTTATACATATCCACGACATATAATCAATTAGGATTCGTTGTGAGTTTTTGTGTTAGTTTAGCTTTAAATCCTTATATAAACGCGATGCCTTCAACATTTATTTCTCTCACTAATGTAGTGATATACCATTCGACCCTATATGTTTTTCAATTTCAGCTGTAGATATGCAAAAACATGTTCTACATATTGAACAATTTCCAAAACGAGGCAAACTTTTAACAAACAAGTTGATCGAACGAGCTTATCAGCTGTATCTTTTCAGTATTCATTCCGCAAATCATGGTCGATAAAACTTTGCCAGAACACAATTAATCATAAGGTCGGTGCCAACTGAATTTTTATCATACCAATTCTTAAGCTTTTATTTACGCACTGAATTGTCAAAAAAATTCTGTTTAGTAAACCCAATCATGACAAGTATGATATGGTACATGGATGTGACCTGTCAAAAGGATAGCTTATTCTTTCATGGCACCTGATCCGACCTCTAAGGTTGTATATGTTCATGTTTGATCTGGTCCTCATTTGTATTGTTTCAATGGACATTTGACTTTGATTACTGTTCGCTTTCCTCCATATTTGGTTTATAATATTGATCGATTTAGTGTTTTGATTCTCCAGTACAGTTGGGTCTTTCAAGTATATAATTATTTTCAACAACCCTTCTAAATTCCTGATTAATTGCTATTTGTTTATTTATGAATTTTCATTTCTAATAATAGGAAAAATGTAAACAATATTGGCCAAACAACAGTGAGAAAATCCAACATGGACATTTTACCATTCGAAGCAATGAAGAAAAGACCTATGCAAATTATGTGACGAGGAAGTTCCATGTGCAAAATATTGCTGTAAGTCTCCTTACTTAAGTTTCGCTATTTTAGTGTACATATTTTACTTACTAAAACATTAAACGTAAACCGCATGATTACCATAAAAACACTTGACTTAAGGTATAATGAATCTCGAGCTCACCTTTTTTCTGACTTTCATTGCTCTCTTTCTTTCTGGATGCAGGAACACAAAGAACGAGACGTGAGGATGTTTCACTATACCCAGTGGCCAGATCATGGGGTCCCTGAAGCTATAAACCTTGTCATTTTCCATCAGCATTTCTTGAGATCGGTTTCAGGGAATTCTATTCAACCTAAACTTTTAGTACACTGCAGGTTAGAGAAAAATTATTTCACAAAA